>NW_010112881.1:53185-72885 GCF_000699245.1 Pterocles gutturalis | reverse complement strand
AGGATTTATCACCCCTGCAAGTTAGTGGCATGAGGGCTTTTTAATTTTTTTGCAAGCTGAAGATGAGAGCACTCACTCTCCCAGAAGGATGTTGCGGAAGTGTCAGACAGGCAGTAATGTATTCCAAAAGACAATTCTTAACGATACAAACTATAGCCGTCAGATTGAACATGGAAGTTATACTGTAAACACTTTGATGGACAAAACTTATTTACAGATTCAGGATGTTGGTTGGGAACGATCACTACACGTAAGTAAGCAAATCCAAGCTTAGAATGGTGACTCACAATGCAGAACCGCTCACCTCTAAGGGGAGGACACCCAGCTCCTTGGGCACGGCCCGGCCTGAGGGGTGAGTCCCCGACCACAGGCCCGTGGTTCTGACAGGGCTGGCCCCAGGGCGCCCTGCAGACTGGGGCTTGTGGTCGCACGATGGCACCCATTGGTCACTGCAGTTTCGGCGGGCTCAGGTAGCTGTGGTATCTGAGTAGGGGTGCTCTGCCTGCATGACACCAGACTGGCCACCACGTCCCCTGCACCATGCTGTGACACCAGCTGTGGGGGCCGGGGAGGAAAGCACCTGCTACAAAGGGAATAGGTGGCTTTATCAGGTCTCACTGCGCACACAAAAGTATTATTTCAGTGACTGATTTGCTGACACTCATGGTTATAGTGGCTGCCTGCAAGGCATTGTCACTAGCAATGCTTCATTTGAATCCGGTCTCTGTGCCATGTGTACTGTTTTCGGACCAAAGAGCTTAACCATGTGGCAAAGTCCACACCTGTAGTTTTGGATGAAGTTCATCTCGAGACCAAAAGGAGTTGCTGTCAGAGCCGCTGTCCCAGAAACAGCTTTTCCACCTCCCTCTTGTGCTATGGCTGCGGTCCAGGCTGGCGTGGCAGGTACCATGTGTGTCTGGCGCATGGAGAGAACATGCAGCTGTGAGGGGAAACCACCTCTTCTGATGCCAGCCTGCCCCATGCTGGGTCTGAAGAGGTTCTAGAAATGTACTCTGAGATGAAAGCCGACTTTGGTAGCAAAGTTCCATAGAGCCACAGGCATTATACATTTATGATTTATTTCCTGGAGTCAGAGGATTGATTACATGACAAAATTCCAGGTCTGGTCAGGCATCTGCACAGGACAAGCACTTGGCAGAGCAGGAATTACACTTTTTTCTTCTGATTGTCTGTCCTGTGATATGCGACACGACTTGTAACTCACTTTCTACATTCATAACACTGAAGTATTTTTTCAGTAAAATACTTTGAGTCTTGCTTATAAAAAGAAATGTGCAATACTTCTTTATGAAAGCAAATAAAAATTTGAAATACAATCCATAGAAATGATGTATACAGAGATCTGCCAGGGTCTACAGAGAGCCTGACACAAGAGCTGCCTTCTCTGTCTCATCAAGAAAATAACTTTGGGAATCCATCAGAGCAGCACTGTTGTTATTACCGCTCTAATAAGGAAGCAGAAGAATGAACTCTTCCAGATAATGCCTGGTTGGGACTATGGTGGGTCTACTGCTATTATTCCTAACATATCAGAGGAAGATGGCTCCTTAGTGATACCTCATAGCATACCCTGCTGCTATGTATCTTTCCTGAAGAGGACCTTGACACTTTTGCTCTTGTGTTGGGATGCCAGATGAAGGAATCCTTTTTTATCCACTCAAGGACATCCGTGGTTTTGCTGTCAGTTTTGCTTTAAAACCGTCTCGGATGAGTCTTCCCTCTGCAATGTGGACATGTGAAGAAGGTTACTTTTTGCTAATGCAAAAAACACACCCAAGACAACATTACTGGCTGGTTCCCTCCATCTTCTTGTCATCTCTATCTTTGCCTTCCTTGGCTCAGCTGCACACGGGTAAGTACAGAGCCTGCTCTGACTGAGGAGGGTTGATCCAGCCCTGAAAACTGAGAAGAACCAAGGGACCTTTTCTTCTGGAGTTTTTTTCCTTGCACAGTTATACAAACCCACTGACCATTACAGTGACAAAGAAAATAAATATGCTATAAAACTCACAGTGTTAAATTCCCACTGGTCTGGAGTCTCAAGGGTTAGGCTTTTTACTTTTCCCTTTCCATTTCTGGCATTCAAGCTAAGCAGGGTATTAGGAGACACCGGGCTCCTGACCAGGCTGCCCTCCTCCCAGGAACAATTGACATTTACAATAGGAGTCAACAAATACTTTGAAAAACTGTTCCTATCTGAGTCACCCTATGATTTTATTGAAGTAGTTGGAGTTTTTAAAAAAGGAATGCCTTGCAGGATCAATGACACGAGAAAGCAGCATAGTAGCAAGGAACTGACAAGCTTCCATCTGCTAAGCAGGCCTTTCATCCCAATTGCAAACAGCTATGAACACATACAGACACACAGACTACACACTGTTATTGACACTCACTGATGAGCCATAACTTGTTATGCTATGGCAGTGTTAATTCACGGCGGCTGTTAATGTAGCTGTACTCTCAGACCACTGAGAAAATAAGCCTGTCCCTGGCTTGTTATGAGGGTAAATAAAGAGGCGACTGCTAAACTCACAGATGCTAACATGACAAGAATCAATTTTTGTGCTGGTCTCTGAAATCTGAGCAGCACTGCCCACAATGTATAAAATCTGGTCTGAAAACCGTATTTATTTTCTTTGGAAATTTCTGCTATTCTGTTCAAAATGAAAAACTAAAATGTGGGTATTTCTCATGAATTATTTTTTCTAAACACTTTTCAAAATGTTGAACTTCTGAATTTTGAAATTTGATGTTAATGTATCATTTTTAAAGAAATAATATTCACACACTAGTAAAATGAATTTGTGACCACAGCATGAAGATTACGTAAAAAGTTGTTACCTTTTAAAAATGAAATTTCTTTGAATAATTTAAAATAGGAGTGTTGAAATAACTTTTTATTTCTTCAAATCTTTTTGTAGGAGATGTTTCAGAAATGTAAACCGGATCTAAGTTTCACATCAAGTGGGTATCCATCTTTAAAAATAGCAGAGAAAAAGGAAAACATTCAATTGCATATTTTTTGTTGTTTTGTTGTTGTTTTTCTGTAACTGAAACTGAAGACAGTTGTGAGGTTTTTCAAAGGAATCAGGAGTATATTCACTAGCTTCAGTTCTCTGCAAAATTTGTACCTTGAGTGTGGCTTCACCTTTCCTCTGGAGTCCAAAGAGAGATCAGATCTTCAAGGGGTGACATGCCCCATTTTATAAACCAAACAAATTAGAGAAATTCTGTTATATCGGCACCCTGTATGAGTTATACAGGGACTTTCTAGGAGAGGCTACTGGCCTTTGGACAATAACATGTGAGGAAACTGAATTCAGGTCATTACATATGTTCACCAGGACACTTCTGATGGGCAAAACTCACTACTGATTTGTAGAGATTACCCACAGGATTTTGTACTGAACATTTGAGTGGGCTGGATTAGGATATGAACTGAATGTGTACCCAGAGACAGTGCTTGAGATATTGCAGGCAACTGGAGTTGTTGTTTTCCTTTAGTTCCTTTTAGAACCCCATGCTAATTCCAGATGGAAAAATCTAATGAGCACTGAAAAATAAAGAGTTTTGTTTGTCTTTTTTCTTACCTCAAAGGAATGCTATTTAAGAATGAGATTTATGGATAGTGCTTCAAAGTCCTTTTACCAAAGGGCTTTAACAAGGAATATGACAGGTACTAGGATAACTTTTAACCCAGATAAACAGATAAATAAATACAATATTTGAAAATTCAGCTTTGTTCTGCAGGTGGACTTAAGCAGTTTAACATTTCAGACTAGAATCCCAGATTGTCTGTTGAACTCAAGGATTAACGAATGACAAGCATTTTTTCCTTTCTTGTTTCTGTAAAAGTGCTCAAAGAAAGCAACGGGCACAGTCCCAGAGAGCAGTAAGTGAGTATAGTATAATGATGCATTTAAAAGGGCAGAGAAGAAAGAAAACTAGGAATCCGCTTTCTCAGGACTGATGGTGATTCCCTTCTAAAATGACTTGAGGGATTTCACCATTGTTCTATTTATGCATTAGAACTAAATTCAAAGCTTTAATGCAATGCAATATTTTTAAAATGCTTCTTTCCAAAGTAAGAAGGTTGGGGTTTGGGTGAGCTTCAACGTCCTTGGAATCATCCAAGTCGCTTTCTCCAGGTCTTAGGAACATTTCTGTCAACAGTGACATTGATCGACACATTTGCAAAATCTGGTTTGATTCCAACAAAATAACATTTGAGGAATGACGAATTTTGACTTTATGTTCTGAACAGCCCTGTGAGTGATCCTCTTTCTATGTAAGCTGAGTGAATATATGTGCCCTCTCAACTGCCTTGGTTATAGGTCCAGCACTGCCTAAATCACCTTCTTACTGCCATGAAGGATTAAGTCTTTTATTAGGCAACTACTTTGGACTTCAAGTAAAACATGTTTGTGGACAATTTAAGCTGCGGGTAGTCAACCTGTCTCCCTCTTAAAGTAGCTCACTTTCAAATGCTTGGCTCAACTGAGGCCAGAAAGCTCAGCATTTTGAAGGATCAAGTCAATAAGCAGCTTATTGAAGTGCAGAAATTATTGGCTGGAATTCTCTGGCTTGTGCTTTGCAGGTCACACTGGATGATAATAATGGGCCGTTCCAATCTTAAAATCTAGAAATTGATGAGCTTAAGTAGACTACTAATATGCATAAGCCTTTTCCAGACCAAGGCTCAAAGTAGCAAAAAATAGAAAAAAATCAAAGAATTGAACTTTCTGCTGCCTGCCCATCGATATTTGATTCCTTCATCTGTTTTGCATCTTACAACCCTTGCCTTTTTCACCAAAATTAAGATTGGACCCATATGAACTCCTGCACACATTTGATTATATTATAGATATTAATCCTGGAGGAGAAAATGGTGCTGACATTTTTTTTCTGTGCAGCTGTTCTACTATTTGACTTTGCAAGGAGTGTTGCTTACTATCTGGGAAAGCAAATGTTAAAAATGTTTCTGTCCACATGCAAGTTCCTCCCTAGATTTTTGTTGGTTTTGCTGTTGGTTTCAACATAAAATCTGTATTTTGGAACTAAACCAAGTGCTTATGACATTTTTTTATAAAGCTAAATAGTCACTCAAAGGACAAGGAGATTTGAAACCCTGATGGATAAGGAAGAGAAAGGTTAATATATTTCTTTTGCTGCTTTCTTTGAGGCAAATAAGGTCTCTCTAGTGTGTCTGTCTGCCTGTTGGCAGCTGTCCCCTCACCAACATTACTGAATATGTTGGTTAATACGGACCACATTTAATGGAAAATTCTCAAGGAGAAATCTCAAGATAAGTAGCTATATAGATGTGAGACAGAGATTCTTCCACAATATCCCTTTGTGCTAAAGGTGGGAACGTTGACCGGCAAATTTTAGAAGCTAAAGAGGTAACGGAAAAGATAAACCTTATGTACGTCTGAAATGGTAGGAAGAGCTTTGGCTGTGCTCTCAAGTCACCAAAGAATCTATGTCCAGGACATGTCGCAAGTAACCAGGCTGTCTTCCCTCCACTGTCTTCAGCACAGCTTGTCCTGACTTTTAAGTGGAGCTTTTAAATCTGTAATTGTTTTCCCTCTTTGAAAAAAAAAATAAATTATTGTAATTTTGATAGTGGAAAGATTGAACCAATCTTCTCTAAGAACTGGTGGCCACGCTAACGGCTGAAGTGGTATCACAGCCTCAGTCCTCCTTATATCTCTATAACTGACTGATAAGACTTCAAGTACATTTGAATAATAATGGCCTACATTTTTCTGAACATCCCAGTAGATACATGACCTTCATTGTCCAAGGACCCCAGAGCACATGAAATGTACTAATTAACTAAATCTCACAATTGCTAAGTACAATGAACATGAGGCTGACATTTGATTACTATTTCTAATTATAT
The DNA here is from genome assembly GCF_000699245.1 of Pterocles gutturalis. Classification (NCBI taxonomy): domain Eukaryota; kingdom Metazoa; phylum Chordata; class Aves; order Pterocliformes; family Pteroclidae; genus Pterocles; species Pterocles gutturalis. The sequence continues at coordinate 66,959 of NW_010112881.1, read as the reverse complement.
CTGGGATGCCTGAGGTACAATTGTATATAAGGAAAGCTCAAAATCTATTATAAGTAAAAAGATTAATTTCACTTTCCCAAAGGCAGAGCTGCGAAAAAAGCTCTGGATTCTTGCCTTCTGCTTCCTGGCTCAACCCATGCACATGATTCCTTTGTTTAACTGTTTGCCCATTAAATCCCTGATTCAGCAATGTTCTTTAACACAAATTTAATGTGAAGCCTGCAAATAATTCAATTAACTCTGTGTTGTGTCTAATGCACTTGGGATAGGCAAGTACTTCTTTAGAAGACCAGGTTGAATAAAGCAGTTAAGGATGTATCTTAGGCCTGCAGTTAAGAAATTATCTGATGAAGGTATTTTCCTAAATCATTCTGCAAACCAGTCTACTAATCACCCTGCAGTCCTTCTAGGGCTTTAAATACTTTAAAATCTGATAACATATGACATTTCAGTGCAATACTTAAACATTGACATGATTTTTAGCACAGGTACAACTCATCATCCCCAAAAAAATTGTGTAGGATGGTGCAGGACAATGTGTTCACTAAATACATACATAAGCACTGTTTTAGAGTAAAGATGGAAACTGTAAGTTTATTCTTTCGGTAGACATTTTGTGAAGCCATTAATGTGCACCACATCTTCTGAAACTGTGTTTTTATTTTCTTGTCTTAGCTTTAGAAATGCTTTGCTCAGAAATGTTCAGCTTTGAAGTACCCAAAATGCTGCTCCTTGTCCGGCTTTGCCCATCACATTGCTCAAACAAAGCATCCACTAGAAACTGCCAATGCTTGGAACAAAAAGGCAGATGCAGTTCTATGGCATGCATGGTATGATAATGGTTTCATTCATTTTCAGAGAGAGGTTGCCCTTTAGAGACCAAACATGATTCGTGAAATCACAGCACTATGGATCATTTGCAAATGCTGCTCTTCCTGACTAAATGCACAAGGAACTGAGATTACATGAGATAATGCCTCAAAACCCATACTGGATACCAAATTGGCTCTCTGGTCATTGAATCTGCTCTCTAACAGTGAGCAGTGCCAGATCATCAGAAACAAATAGTTTCATGATGAGCAGACCAAAGACTGGGTCTCCATGAATTTGTACCTCTTGACTTACTAACTTACTTTATTAAATAAACAGAGACCTGAGAGATGTTTTTCTGCCAAGTTTCTTTATCATCTGTGAATTGGCAGTGAGATCACTTTCCTTCTGTCAAATTTGAATTGAATTATTCAGTGTATTCGAAAGTTACTGGGGAGAATGGAAAACCAAGTTAGCAGGATATGGCCCCTGTGTATGTGCACATGCAACTTTGTGCGTGTGTGTACACATTGTACAAGACACACAAAAAACCTTTTGATTCCTCAACTCCCTACTAGAACTGCATGTTGATAGAAAGGCTGAGTGTATGTGGAAGATATCATAGCTGAATTTTCCACTCTTGGCCATGTAGGAAGAAGATTCATTCTGTGCCTTATGATAAACTTATTAGGTACACCTAGGGGTCTCCCTGCCTGGCATCTGGAGTTCAGTAAAATTATTTCCCTGAATTAACTCCCATGGTGGTTCCTCCTCTGTGGGACTTTGGTTCTGTGGCACAGAGCTAAGAGGGGAGGAAGCCTGGAGGTCTGCAGCTGCAGTTAGCCACAAAGGTCCCTCTAGAACCCCCAGTGGATGGAGAGAAATAAACCCACTTTGCATATGACTGATTCGACCTACATTAGCATTTCCTTTAGTTTTGAAGGAATTTTACCCTTGACGCACTGGTGTGGGTTCCCAATGGAATCTGTACAAGTCCCCATGTGTGAAGACCACATCTGCAGCCTATTGAATCTCGGCCAGGGAAGCTGCATTTGGACCCTGAGAGGAGCACACAGAAGTAACACAGGAGAAGTGCTTTTTATGTGCACTGCTGTCCTATACAGGGAACTTTTCTCTTGTCCCAGTTTGGCGAGAACCACTTTGGACTTTAACAACAAACACCAGGAGCACTAGACACATAGTCCTTGCTGACCGTGTTTCCTCCATTCTGACCTTGCTGCTTCACAAAAAAGTAGCTGCTGTGCTCAGACTTGATCAAACCTCTCTGGCCATAGACCGGTGCACAGACCTCACTTGTCATTAGGCTGAAGTAAGGAGGACTATGTGTGAGGGATCGTTGGCACCACAGAGGCAAGGGGCTTTATAAATGAGGAGTTGGCTTCTACATCCTGCCAAAAGTTTGCTGCTTATGTTCAACCAGACGGGCCATTAAAACAATGCCGGAGGCCTTTAGCACTTCATGAAAAGGAAACAAAGCAGCAGAATGGGTTTTGCACTCAGAAACAGCCATCTCTTCCTGTCAAAAAAGTACTATTTACTCCCACCCCCCCTTGTTGAAGTATCTTCCTCCCTTCACAGCTTGTAGGAAGCAATCTGTGACTGAGAGGGGAAGCCTGGTCACTGCAGGTTGGCTGGCAAGGCTCAGACAGTGGGAAATCATGGGGCAGCGTCTGCTACTCTGTGTGTGCATGAGGTTGCCACTTAACTGGATCTGGAGGTAAATCAATCCATTAACTTATCCTAACCATGGTCCTAATTAGTTGCATATGTATAATCAGCATGCTCACAGGCATCTCATCAGGGAGTAGTGAGCTGACAGACACAAATTTGTTACTCTGCTTCTGCTGCCAGATTTGGAAAGTCTGAAATTTTTGAAACTAAATTAAAACAACAAAAACCAACCAGATTTGCCAGCTGACAATGTCCCTTGTGAACAGATGTCTGGGAACACCTTATTTGAAGAAAGTCCTTTTTGACAGGAGGACAATAAAAGTTCACAGTTAAGATAAAGTTATTTCTGAAGGGAGGAGTAGAGAATTTTCTCTCATTTTCCATGGTTTATATATGCATCATAAAACACGAAGATGAAAAGAACCCAGTACTTTAACACTTGATACTATGCAGATAAATCCTATGTTAGGAAGGGCTGCATTTTTGTATCAAAACCCCATATTTGGCCTGACTGAATTTGCATACTGAAAAGATGGTCGTCATAACTCTTATCCCTAAAATGGTAAATGTAGAGGGCTGTAAGTCAAAATTATTCCCCCATCTGTGTCAGAAATTGCAGATTTTGTAGCTTACAGTGATGTTTTTCCTTTGCATCCTGATTTTAATCTGAAACCATAATGTGTTCAACTACTAAAAGAAGCCTGAATTGTTAATAAAGGAACATGTATAGATACACCATGGGCAGGCCAGTGTATCAAAGCTAAGGTTTTCTTATTTTATGTAGTTTTCATTGCATACTTTTATTCGGTATGGAAAAAATTATAGCTTTGTTTAGACTCACAAGAAAGTTTTAATCATGTGCCTTACAAAGTTTAGCTTTGTTGAATTACATTAAAATATCTTTCAGTTCATGTGGTTTTGGGCTGGCTTGTTTTTTTTCAGTTCTTCCCCTGACTGCATGTTGAAAGAAAGAAGTCAGCTTTATGGGCTCACTTATATTTGACTTTCCATAATTATGGGCCATTTTGTGATATATTCCATGGTGATAAACTGTTCGATGATGTGTGGCCTTTTTTTCTTCTCTCTTTATCTCAGTTGGATATTTTACACATTTCAGTTGTGATTAGGAGAAAAAAATACATTCATAGAGGAAGACTCATGAAAATAACTATTAATCTTTCCAACAAATCTCAACATAGTCATTATTAACTAGCTGCAAAAGTTGGAACTGTAAGTAAGAAAAAAAGCAAGTGGAAAAAAATCTGCTTTAAGCAACAATATTATTCACTGGTCACAGGGTCCCACCGTAGCAGTTTAGATCTGGAGGAATTTTAACTGATTTTAACAATATCATTTAATCAGTTCTGTAACAAAACCTCAATGGCAAAATATTGTTTTTCTCATTAAACCAGCCAGCAAACAGGTGTAGTTTTGAAAGCATTATACAGAAAACTGTATTTTTTTTTAAGGATACATGTTTTTTCTTTAATTTTTGGAAAGAAAAAAAATCGTATTATTACTATTTCCTCCTTTTTACTGAAAATCTCAATTTAGAAATTAACATTTTTTTCCCTAGAGAAATTTACTTGCAGTTGAAAAGCATTTCCTTTTAAAAATGCTTATTACTTCATGGCAGAAGATAATTGATTAGTTAATCTCTGTTCTTTCCCTTTGGACAAATGAAATGCTGTGAAGGTTATCTTTGCAAAGTTCTGGAACAAAATCTGTTTCATTGCCTCAGAAAAGAAAGCGTTTGTTACTGAGGTAACTGATTTAATAGCTCTCTGGAGAGAAGACATACTTAAAAAGCAAACAATACTACTGTTAGCAGGGACCAGGATTTTTTTGAATGGTCACTTTCTGAGAACAGATCTAATTTTATTCTAGAGCTGGAAGAAGGTATGTTGAGTCTCTGTACTGAGTGCTTTGTAACATCATCTTGTGTTAACAGACCATCCAACGAGTAATTTCAACCAGATATGATCAAACAGAACACCAAAAGATTGAATCCTGATTACCAAACTTCATCTGAATTTAAGATAGTCTTTTATTAAAAAAAAAAAAAAATCCCAAGGAATTTTACAGTGAATTAATAGTCTTGGCTCATATCAACGCCACAGAAATGTCAGCGATAATGAAACACTATCTAGGGCTGCCTAAACTAGACTCTCCAATAACTTTATAGAAGCTCCACTCTAGAGCAAAATTTCACAGAAAATCTCTATTTTTACAGGCATTCATCCAGTTTTTCTAGAAAAGGGTACGCTTTCTTCTTAGAACCACCTAGACATACCAGAGTAGAAATACATATCCTATTAATAAAGATAGCAATAGTAAATTGGCAAGATGAGAAGTTGATCCTTCAGAGACCACTCAACCCAGAAATACACTCAACCATACCTTTCACTGGGCAGCTGAAATAAAGGTTGGTAAGAGCTCCTCTCCTGCCTAAGACTGAGAGAGTAAACTTTACTGAGAGTAAACTATGCCAAGACACTCAAGTTAATGTGCAGAGCTATCATTGGGGAGATGCAGGACCTAATCCCTTTCTATCCTTATTCAAAAGAGAACTTTATTCTGGGCACCCACCTGAGTGTCTCAGCCAGCTGATTGTCGAGTCAGCCTCTTGCAATCCATTATTCAGATGAAGGGGAGCAGCTCTGGCAGTGAAAAACAGTGGGTGAGATCTCTTTCATGCTCACTTGTCTGCAATTCCATCTGACATGAGGGAACTTTTCCCCAATTGATATATTTCAATAAAAGCAATCAGTTTCAGTGAATCAGATTTTGTTTCCAATAAAGCACACATTGTAGAGAATCTGATTTATACACTGAAGGTTTGAAGAATCCAGCCTGTGCAATGGTTTTTCTCTTCAAATATCAAAATATTTTATAAAAAGAAGAGTGGGAAATCAATGTTTTATTATTAGAAAGGCAAGAATGGTGGTTTAGGAACAGAACGGTGTTTTGCTGACAGACAACAGTGGAGTTCACAGAACAACCCAGGAGCCCTACCTCCCAGCTCATTGCTTCAGCAGAGCTGTGTGAAATCCTGTATTGCTCTCTCCATTCCTCCATTATATGAGTGGGCAAAAGGTTTGTGAAAGGTTTGTTAAACATTAAAAAATACTATTGTGGAGATAGTTTATCTGCCAATTTCTTCTCTGAAGAGATTTTGGTTATTTTTGCCCGAGTAAAATTCAGTGTTAGAATAAAGTACTCTCACAGACTGTTTCTGGTTTTATTCTAATATTTATTTGATGAAATAAACTCAGTCTCCATGTTACTTGATGTGAAAGATGCCTCCTCTGGTACCAACTTTTAAACTCTACTAAAATACAAAAGGGTTTAACCAGCTTTTCATTTTCCATAGATAAGGGGCATGATGAGGTGAGAAGTGTTTGATGTTTCTCAGTCCATTTCTCAGTCATTAATGAAATCCCCAATGCCCTGACATCTCCAATTAGTATACTCATCTGCTACCTCTGCTTTGTTCAGTAATGCAGATCTACTATAATAAGAAAACCAAGGCAAACCAGTTCCTGACTAAGTAATATTTTGTACACACAGAAGGGAGGGTGCAGGAGAGAATAAAAGGGAAACAAACAAACAGGGATACCAGGATTACTGATTTAGTTAATTATACTCTTTAATTGTTTGTCCATGCACAGCTTTGGGGAGCTTTCCAAATCAAACCCTGGATGTGGGACACCACTCTTACCAGTCATTCTAGAGGCTCTAAGACAACTGGAAGCCACAGTCAGGTGTAATGTTGGAGAAGGTGACACATGTGCATGGAATCCTTTAGTCCTCCCACATCCTCCAGAATACATTCTTCAGATCTTGAATTATAGATCTAATTAGGTCTTTAAAACTCATAGCAGGGGGAAACAAATGGACTTTCCTCCTCTGCTGTAGCAAAGATAAATGGACTTGTTAGAATTTTACTAAAAGATACTTGACTCAACCTGAGAACTTACTTTTGACTCCAAGAGAAAAGCTATCTATCCAAAGCCATCTCAAATGGTGAAGCCACGTAGAGTGAGTGAAAGAACAATTTATTTTATGGTCATTTCTCAACCTCTAGACATACTTTTGTTTGCTGTCTCCTTACAGGTGTTGGAGAAAGATGCTGCTAGTGACTTCCAATTACCTTAAGGATTAAAAAAAAAATAAATTACAAAACCTATTAACTAAGATTTATACGATGTTAACAAGCATCAATAGATTTGACAGGCTTAATATAAAGGCATCCCTTTTTGGCTTGTGTTCATGAATCAACCCCTTAGCTTCTGGCTCTGATCTTCTGCCTAGTAGTGAATTTAGGAGTTCAATTTGAAATAGATTTTTTTCTTTAAGGGTCTTTAAACCATAGTCATAGCTAAACTGAGAAAGCAAATCCTTCCTTGCAATGAATAATTGCCTAAGTGCTACTAAAACAAATATATGCTTCACTTGCAATTCTCAGCCTAATACAGTATTGTTGAGAGAACTGCCAATAGTGCAAATAATGTAAATTGTAATGAGAAGAACCTATGTGTTACAGACCAGGTTTGGAACAAAGCTAACGAGCTCATTTCACATAATTCTGGTGATAAATACTTCTGTTCATTATTAAGCTTCACTGGCAACCAACATCAAATCAATGGTGTAATCAAGGGTAAATATAGAAGAATGCAGCTCACCCATGTTTAATTTTAGCAATATATAGAGGAGACAGAGCTTCTTACTGCTTGTTTGGGAACAACAGGTTGGTAGGTTTACTCAGTTTTTCATCAACCACTTCACTACTATTATAGTGAAGTTTATCTTTGTAACACTTCTGCATAGCTACCTAAATCCTAGGCATAAAATATGGGCTAGCTGTCAAGGTTCCCTTTTCAGTGAATGGGAGTAGGTTCCTCTCAACTTAAACATTTATTTAGGGTAGGATGGATCAGCCTACAGAGGTTCTACACCTTTCAATTACTTTATAATAGATGCCTGCCTTTAATGGTGTAAGACTTTGTATCTTCTGTTAGGCCCTTGTTGTCAAGGTATTTCTTCTTCTGAGAAGAAGAGATTTTTTTTTGTACTAGTACAATAATACTGAAATAATGGAGCTAGTTTGGAGTAGAATATGAGTCATTGTGTTCAAAATCAATGTTGCTTAAATCAGACAAAGGTAATATTATTCTCAAATTTCAGAAGCCCTGCCTTGTTCCGGTGGGGATTTTATACCAACTTGCATTAAGCAGTGAGTGTAAAGTTCATCAGGAACTCATGTATATTTACACACAATTTTTAATGTTCTGTACATACGAAAAAAGTCTCCATGCTGGATTAAGCAAGATACTGTCACTTGAGCAAGTAACTTCCAATTCCATATTGTTTCTCCGGTGTTCATACAGGTGAGGAAGTTACCTGCCTTAACTATCTTTTGATTTAGAAATGGAGCTTGTCTTCTGACTATCCAATTAGTTCTTACACTTCTCTCTTGTAGTGGTAACATTTTGCCTTGCAAGCTTTGAATTGGTTGAGCTAAAAAAAAAGGATGAAAGGGAGTGAAAAAAGTAATTTTTTTTTCTTTAGAATCATTGAATAATTCATCTCGGAAGGGAACTTTGTAGGTCTCTGTTCTAAGGTCCTGCTCAAAACAGGGCTCAAAGCTACAAAAGCAAGGTTCAAAGTTAGAAAAGCCTGCTTGGGGTGTTGTTTACCTAAGTTCCAAAAATCCACATGGAAGAATAATCCAGAGACTCTCAGATAGTTTGGTCCAGGGATACTGCCATGGTGGATTTTCTTTTCCCCACTTAATAAGTGAAATTCCCTCTGCTTGTAGCTGCTGTCTTATTCTTCCTCTGCACGCTGAAGTCTGACTGCTTCTTCTGCTGAAAGGAATGATTGTCCATCTCTCGTTCAAAGCAACAGTTAGCTCTGTTCTCAGCCTTCCCTTGTGCAGGTTTGACAGATTCTTCTCTCTCTCCTGTACTTGCATCAGTATGTTCATGTCTCACTTGCACTGGTGGCCCAAAGCCAGATACTACCCCAGAGGCTGACTTAACCAGAAGGAGGTGAGGAATATTTTCCATTAGAAGGGTTTATACACACAGAACAAATCTGGTTTCTGTTTCCCAGATTATCTAAAGAAACCCACAGCCTTTTCCTGAATATGTGACAACCTCCCCATGTGAAGAGTTTAATCAGGCCATTATTTATATGACAGACAGCCCAGAGCAATTCACAGTAAGTATCTAAAAGTAGCTCAGGATTGTGAAATCTAAACTCCTTAGTGAATCTGAGCCAAAGAGACTTCTGAAAGCCCTAGCTTGGGTCTTTAACCTATCATTAGAAACAGCTCTACTGCTGGAGCTGAGGGGAATAAAACGAAAGTCCCTCTACTTTAGTGATCAGTAAAGACCCTATGCTACTCCCAGAGCCCTAGGCACATTTGAGTACAAGTCCTTTGTCGGTCTAAAATGTCCCCTGCAGTGTCAGCTAAAGATCTGTCTACTTTTAGATTCCGCCATACTGCACTCTGTTGGAGAGTGTTAGATTCCTACGGGGTTCAAAGTGCTAGTCTTCTGGGGGGGGTGGAGGGAGAAAGGAAAACATTATTGGTAGAGTATAAATATTTCTTTCCAATCACAAAGTTCCACCTATCCTTCAAAAAAAAAAAAAAACAAAACAAAACAAAAAAAACCCCCCAAAAAACAGAAACAAAACAAAAAAAAAAAAACAAAAAACCCCCAGAAAAGAGCTCTGATTCTAATTGCAGCTAATTTGCTATAAGATGAATGCTTTATTGTCATTGCTTTCATTTGAGTTAGTCAAGTTTTAAACAAATTTAAGTGATATTTGACCTAAGGAATCTATTAATAAAACTCTTGAATAACTTTGAAAAGAATATACTGCATTATGGTAAATGATCAGGGCATAATACGGCAACTCCATAAAGCAACTCCTAAGTCTAAAACATGCTTTGAAGCTTTAAAATGGTGAGATTCCCCAGGGCAGTGACCTGACTGCCTTTGCCGCTCAAGCAGAAACAAGTTGCTTTTTGTGTGCAGGGCAGAAGACTCATTTCCTGCACTGTTTCTGGAGGGGAAAGGGAAACGTGTATGTCTTGCTAGGCAAACATTTCCTCAGGAGGTTAATGGTGTGCTCTATTCAGTGAAAAAGTGGACAACCAATTCAGTGTGACCAGCTCATTGAAGGAAAACAGTGAGCCAGGCAACCTCAGTCTGACTGAAAGACTCAAGGCAGTGTCTCCATGAACTTTGGGAAAGATGGCTGCCTCTTTGTCTTCTTTGATACCCAATCAGGGGAGAAAAAGTGTCTGTGGCTGACAGTGTTACAAACCCATTCATAACACCTCTGACTTCCCAACCAGTCTCTAGTCCCAGCTCATTCCTCTTATTTGCCTCTTCCAAAGGCCCTGTGTCATCTTTCTGTGCTACTCTCCTGATACTGCACCAGTCGGCCAGATGGGAGACCTATCTGTGTGCCTGAGATGACTCCTGCCCCTCTTTGAAGAGGCGGCAAAGGCTGCCAAGCTAGTAGGACACTTTCCTTTCTTCATACTGACTGCAAAGGCCTTCTCTAGTTCTTTCACCTGCTGACTTCACCCTCTGAAGGCTCTTGCTCAGTCACTTACTCTACAGCGGATTGGGAGGGGAATAAAAGGCTTTTCAGATGATCTCCCCGGTGGAGCAGGCACTAGGGGATATTGTAATAATACTTTGAATTTCTGTAGTCTCTCTCATCCAAGAAGCTCCAAAAGACTTTTAGATTCATTAAGCCTCCTGACCGACTAGCATTATTATTCCCTCTTAGAGATAAGAGCATGGAGTCCTAGAGCAAGCAGTGCAGATCAATGACAGGCCAGGACTGAGCATGGGGGTGTCTCACCTCCCATTCTGCGTAGCAACCACAAGGAAAAATGGCTTTGCCAAAGCTCCTTGATGTGGTGATCTATATTTTACGCAGTTTTCGCATAGCACTACAAGATTTATTTTAATGCAAATGTTCATTTGAAAGGTGCATAGCTTTCCATGATCAAAGGAAATATATGATCTCCTTAAGGCCCAACCAATTGAATATTAAATTATATTAACTTTTTTTTTTATGTTATACATAATGATGAGACTTTAGAATGAAAGATAATTGGATAAATGATCTCCTTTTCCATGCTCTATATTTCAAGTTTTTAATTGCAAAAATCTACAGAAAGAACACAAAGTCGGGGGAAAAAAAGCATGCTTGTAGGTCAGCGCCAGAGGCATAGCATCCACCATGCTCTTGACAGGAATTACTCAATCATGGTAATCCATGTGTGCTTAGACAGCTGTTGATACTTGACAAAATTGACAGTAACCACAGAAGGTATCTTCATTATGATATACAACACTGCATGAGTAAGGAAGTGAATATTTTAGGAAGTTCATGATGAAAGGAAAATATAAATGTCCTGCACAGTCTTGCTTTGTGAGCACAGACGAACAGGCTGCAGGCTACTTACTATTCCACTGTCTGCCACAGATTTATAGTCTGACCTTGGGAATGGCACTTGTCTGCTCCCTTTCCTACCTTTTGCGTTACAAGAAGAGGAGTGATTCAGAGCCAGATGACATCCTAATGATTGAAAGCCAGAAAATGGCCTATTCCCTGCCATGCCACCCAATGTGCATGCTACCTTGGCTAGTGGGAAAGAGGCGGAAATAGCACAAAACTTCTCTCACATTGTATGAGTTTATGTTGCCTGGTTTGAAATATCAGCCTCCTCAGTTCCCAGCCACCAGGCACTCCTGTAACAATAACCAAAATGGTACATTTGCTAGGATGAGTGAAGTCTTGCACAAATAGAAATTGCTGTTCAGACTTCCAGGGAAATAGTGACTCATGAACAGGTAGCAAGGCCATTTCTCAGGTAAAGCTCACAGCTGAATCTGCCCTGATGTTTTCTGAGGAAGCAGGAGAGCCTTCCTGGTCCTGCCCAGTCCTCGTTTCAGTATGATCTACAGCTCCTATCCACCCACCCTTGGCTCAGCTACGGAAGCAGGTGCTGCTCTCTGTGCAATACCACATTCTGTGCATGTTCCCTCGTTCCCTACAAATCACTCTGGGTGAGCCAACAGCCATTTCAGCCTTTCCAAGCAGCTTGTTTTTATTCCTCAAGAAAGAGTTTATAGCTAGGATTTAATAAGCCTGTAGTGCTTTATATTTTGGAAAAAAAAAAAAAAATCCCATTCTGCCCAATGCAAGCTATGTAAACAAGGGCAGTGATCATACATTTGAATGACGGAATGAATGTGATGTTTATACAGTAGGATAATAGATAGAATATTTCTGATTCAATTGGTGATTATTTGCTATAACCAATGGAATTTTTATTTCAGTACAATAGACTCTGACATTTTCACCCTGGAGTAATTGTGTTCAAAAATTTGGTACCTCTCCGGTCTATCTACCAGATATTCTAGCCTAATATTTTTATGCTGTGCAGCGATTAATTTTGTGAGGCTGTAATGTGTGTTGTTCATTCAGAATTTCATTCCTTCTATTTCCCTCATACCATTTTTCAGCACAATTGAAACTGAACCCTATTGGTATTAAAAATAGTGTAAGATAATCTGTCTTAGACAAAGTTGGAAATCTGGCTTTCACTCTCCCTAAATCACACACATGATGGTAGCTACACATACTAAAAATGGATGTGCAATAATAATACTTTTGCTTCTTTCCTGTCACTTCATGTTTACTTTTTCATCTCTCTCTTAATTTCTTCCATCTCTTTTGTTTTTGAAATATTCTCTTTTCCTTTATTCAGACCTTGTGTAAGAGAAATAAACCACCTCATTCTACCCTTCCCCTTTTTTTCTCCCATACCTCACATTTACTCTCTAACAATAAAATGCAAGGTATCAGTCTTGGTAGGAGCCTTAATAAAGAGACAGACGGGACTGCACAGAGCTTTTAATTAGAATCTTACTTCCACAACTGAACGGAATGCAGATTAATGAAAGACTATGTATTGAATTTTTTTTTTTTTTTTTTTTTTTTTTTTTTTTATATTTTAAAAATTTTTTTTTTTTTTTTTTTTTTTTTTTTTTTTTTTTTTTTGTTACAGACAAGAAGTCAAAGGGGAAGTCAAATGTTCATTATGGATATGTCTATTGCACAAATCCAGTAAAATACTTGACAGACAGATCACACAACTAAGGCAACTTCCTCCTCTCTTTGCTGTCTAATGAACCTGGAAGGACTTGAGGAACCTGTGCAAGCAGCCAAGAAATTACCAGAATGTCTAAACCCATTTTGTTTAACCACAGAGATGATGGATCTCCTTGAACTCGCAAGTATGAAGTCAGAGGAGAGGTGAAATATTCTGAGGAAAAGCACATTAATGATGCAGAATATTCACTCAATGAAGAATAACTCTCTACATATTATTTTGTATTGTCTGAAATATTTAAAACTACATGGGGCAAAACAATGTACTTCTACCACATCTTCCAGGTAACTAATATTGGAGATCATGAGTACTTCCCACCAAAAAGGTTTTTTTTTATTAGCTTGTTGCTACTTTACTCTTGCTCTTGGTCAGAAATATTTTATGACCTGAAGCAACCTACCTTTTGCTCAGAACCTTTTCTATAGTGTTTTAAACCCTTTATAAGTCTCTTTGTGGCTTCTGCAATGTTTTTGTTTGTTTGCTTGTTTTGGTTTGGTTGGTTGGTTTTACTCTTCTCTTCCACACTACCCAGAGGATTGCAAAGGTATGTTATCTGTAATATCTATAAGAAAAAAATAGGGCCAAGCCCCAGCAAAATGACTTCTGTTTCTTATCTCTATTTCTTTTTCTTACAGAAAAAGCTTAGGGTATAGAATAGATGAGGAAGCCGCATCTGTCTGTCTGGCTTGATCCACACACAAAATTCAGAGCTATTGTGTTCACGAATCCCAGCTCTTGTGATAGGAATATTTAGACCACAAATGCAGAATTGGAAAAAAAGTCTGGAGGGTAATGAATGTAGTCCATTAGTACTGTGGATATAGTTTGATACTTCTGGAGGACATATGCCTTAAAATCTGTTAATGAGTGAGGAGTTACTCCTGCCAGTGAGGAAAGTATTACCACTGCTTTCTACAGATGAGAAAAATGACTGTTAATATAGGCATTCACAAAGGCTACTCTCACAAGGATAATATTAATCTGCTTTATTTTCCAAAGCATAACCTGGCATGGGTTTTCAGGGTGACTCTTTCAGGGACTTTCTATCTTCCTTTCGAC
>NW_010112881.1:0-53154 GCF_000699245.1 Pterocles gutturalis | reverse complement strand
AGTGTAGGAGGTAGATTTCGGGGAGGAACCTAAGATAAGATTTATTTTCCTGGCTCTGTTCCTAGATTTTCAGGATGACAATTGATAGAGTGTATCCAGAAACTAACTTTAATTAAGGAAAGCAAAGAGAAAGAAAGTGTTATCAGACGTGGGTGAACAATATGGTGTTCTTCCTCAAAGAATTTTGAGAAAACTGGGAAAAAAAAAAAAAGTGCTTTTGCTAATGTTTCCAAGGACAACTTGGAAACTCAAAACTTTAACCTGTTTTTTTTTTTTAGGTTAGAAGAATTCTCACATTTTTTTTAGGTTACAAAAAATAACATGGCAGTGTTAAAATGTTTGCTCAAATGTAGATTTTGCATGGTCCATATCCTCTTATTATTAATTTTAAAGTAATAAAATGGGCTTTTCATTTTTCTTTCAAAAAAGAACCCAAAAGCTTTCTAATGGAAAGACTAGATATGGCTTTTTTTTATTTTATTTTTTTTTCATGTCTCTGTTATACCTTGAGGACAAAACAGGGGTGGGGGAGGTCCCCTAAGGTTAAGCTAACTCTGCCATGTAGCTAAATCTGTTTATTCATCTGTACATCTCAGGGGACCTATGTCACTTAATTCTAAAGTGAAGAAGTAAGGCTGTTAAAAATGAGTATTACTCAGTCAATGTGTGTATTTCTTGTTCTTCTCCTGCCTGATTTGCTACACGATAATAACCTATCATTGCTACCAGCTGCTAATTAACTGCTAATTAATAGGTTGATAGACTCGGAAGCCAGCAGGGACCATTAGCTCATCTAGTATGACCACAGCAGTCTTAACACATTTCACCCAGGCTACCAGAACCTGTGACAGGCTGTTGAAACCAGTCTTTGGCAGCAGCAACCACACTACTGAAGTTATCGAGAAATGGAAAACCTCTTGGTTCTTTTATAATTATTCCAGTATTTTACCACCATCAATATAAGACATTTAGATCTTGATTCTCACTGTATGTGTTTTCAGCTACTGGTTGTTCTCCACTAGAACACAGAGCTTTTTATTATCGAGTATTTTGTTTTCACAAAGTTGTTCATTTATTGTAACAAGGTACCTCTCCATCTTATATTTCACAAACTAAATAGACTGTTCCCTTTGACTGTCTGCACACAAGATCTCTTATTCATCTCTGAAATTATTTCCTACACTCTCTCCACAATTTTATTAACTTTTTTAAAAAGCAGAGATACTAGAACATCTGGAAGGTTTTACTAGGTATAAGATTGAAACCAATCCTTATGCATCTATCATACAGAAATGTCATCTAGATATTGTCTTGAATTTGTTAGAGATGATATGCCAGATTACCACACTGCTAGCTGGTTTTCCACTCCTGTACTCACATTCAATCTATTAAGCCCTATCTTCATTTGGAAAATTTCTGAAATGCAAAAAGAGGTGATAGACATTGCATTTCAAAGGGCTTTGTTTGTTTCACAAGAACATGCACTTCATCACTCCTCTGTGCTGTCCCAAACAAAAGGAGAGTGTCTTTAGTTTTAGTGTGTGACTAAGTGGTGACAAAAGAGGAGTTACCATTCCACTGTAAGCAGACTGGCACAAGCTCAGCACACTAACCTGGCTCCTCTGGTTCTTGCTCAAAGGTGCTTGGTTTGTCACTCTGATTTCCTAAGCCTTTATTGTATCTTCCAGCAAAAGTCACATTTTCATATTCTACAAAAGTAGCCCTGAAGAGACCCTAAGTGATTTCCCTTTCTTACTTCACCTTCTCACCACTTCTCACACCACACCCTCCCCACACTGGTTTACTTAATTTATGTATAATTACTTGAAGTTCTTAGGTTCATATATGGCAAGCTACACATTATTGTATACTTGATTACATGTAGACTTGTGAGATTACAAGAAACGAGGCAGAAAAGTAAATTGTTTTATAGCCTCTTTCTTACCTCTGTTACTTTCTCAGTGTCCTCACATCATGTGGAGGGAGGTAACACTGAAGGTACTCATCTGTTTTGTGTACATTATTGTCATGAGACAAATGTCACAATATCACCACTTTGGTGAACTGTACTGGGAATGCAGTGGCTGAGTGACATAACCAGGTACAAAAAAGGTACATTCAGCAACACAATAGGCAGGATGACTACATCCTCTTGAAGCTGTGATGAGCTGCTCTACTAACCCACATGGACACAGTCTGTTCTAAAAAATCCATAGATACGGTCAACTTTATATTTTAAGGAAGTTTTCAGCACAGAACAAATTAACCAGCTAGGCTAAGCCACCGTGTGTTTCCTTACAGTTCCTTCACATATTCTCAGTTCCCCATTTAGATTTTCCTCAGGCACGGAGGAACATACTCCTCCCTCTTCAGAAAATATGATGAAATAGCTATCAGTGATTTAACAAATCCCATAACATCCTCCTTGAAGAAATACACACTCTAGAATTCCCAGGTGCACAGGGTTAGCCTATTAATATGCTTTTATGTAGACTGGTTTGATTTCTTCAGCCTTTGGCTTTGCTGTATAAATACAATTATTCTTCTTCTGTTTTCTGGACCAGTCTGCTGAGCTGCAGTTTGTATAATCTAAAAGATATCTGTTAATTCTGGGAGTACAAAAGCTTTAAAATTGACACTTGCTGAGTAAACTGTTGTACAGTAAATACCATGGTATTGGTAATCTTAGCTGACAGAGCTTGAATAAGATTGACTGTCAGCATTGTGCATTCAGATCAGTGGAGCTAAACAGCTGTTTTCATTTGAGCTCACATGGGTTGGCCTCAGCTATTTGCTTCTATAGTTTGAAACAGAAACAATCAGTATGGTGCTGTGGACATTGCTAGAGACAGCAAAACATAAAACATTAGTTGTGTTGTGTGCAGTCATTACCAATACAAACAGGCAATAGCATTTTGCAGTCCACTAGGTATTTTACTTAGCCATAACATATATCTTTTGTCTCAGTTTGAGACAGCAAGTCCCCATATCACTATTTCCTGAAACACAGTGGCGCAGTGATTCACTGGTTTCATGCCAGGAGCTAACAGAAAAGCCAGAAATTGTATTTAAATCTTTTGTGCCCAGCTAAGTTACTTAATATAACAAAAAGTACCTCTTGCTGGTTCATGAAGACCTAAGAGGAGTTGCAAGGCTGCATCATACATAATTTAAAGTTCTGAGTGGTGTGAATTGCCCCATGCATCTGGACTGTCTGATCCAGCTCCCTATCCAACCAAAGGGGAGGACATGGGTCAATTAGGGACAATTGGGTCTATTATTTGCTGGTGTTCCCTCTTAGAGACATTTTGAACTGTTGCTTCGTCAATATTTTAGACAAAGTTGCACCATCCTTGCCTTTCTGTGATAAAGAAAACATCCATCACTCGAGCACAATGACCCGATAGTTCCCATGTCAGTTAAAAAGACTACTCGGCTGTGTGAGGTGTTTTTAAGAAATGGGCTAGCCTGCCAGGAGGAAGGGAAGTGTCCTGCATGGGCTGCGAAACAGGGACTTTCAAAAGGAAGGAGTCATATATAATATTTTTTATACATAGTGTTACTTTTACTTGTGAATATGGCAGAATGGGTCAGGGATGCAATGTCCAGGGAAGCCTTAGGTGCAGTGACAGTGGAGTTTTGGATCCTGATGGAAGTGATGAAAGCAAATAACAACACAAAGACCCTGGACACCAGGTAGGCAGACTTGGGCTTCATCAGGGGATGGGTACACATGATCTGTCAGTTTTGCCCAGTTCATCAGACTGCCCAGAGACACTGGATTTTCTGTCTTTGGACAGCTGCAAAACTGGACTGAAATTACAGAACTTATTTTAGTGAATCCTGGTTTTGAGAAAATGATTCCTACTGTTTCTTAGAGACAAAGCTTTTGCATCTAGCTTAGTAAATCCTGACTTTGTCAGAAAAAAAAAAAAAGTGTGTATATATGCATTTAAATATAAATAGATAAATACATATTAACAGTTTATTCTCACCTATGAGGAGGAAATAACAAATGCAGACACAGGGGAAAGTGCTAAACTGTTTTTATTGCATTTTTTCTAAATATACAGTATGCCAGTTCAGCTCTCAGAGGTGTTAGGTGAAAGAGCCCAAAAGCAACATAAACAAATTTAAGCACAAATGAAAATAAATTCAACACTCACAGACACCCCTCAGTAACTTGACTTCTCTTTCCAAGTCAGGGTTGTGCCTAGGGAACCTCATTTAAAAATTAATTTGTAGGGTCCTTACATTTCTCAGTTTCTGGGTACAGCATCTCAGGATTTATTTTATTTTATTTTATTTTATTTTGACAGCTAGAAGAAGACTTTTGCAACAGATCTAACAGATACTACACAGAAAAGAAATACCAAAGGAAAATGTTGAAATTATTGGAGGGAATGCAGAAAATAAAAGAAAACCTATTATGGCTGCAAGGCTCAATAACAATAATCAAGGACCTTATTTCTGATTATATTACAGAGTTGTCATTGTTTTTTTGTACTGAATGTTTATGACATGTACTTTGCCTCTGTAGTACGTATTACTTCAATGAGGAAACACAAAATTTATTTAAGTAACACACAAATAAAAAGAAGGTAGAAAAAGGTATTAATAGATTTCTCAGAAGGCCTAAAGAGGCTCATTTTTTCCCACCAAAGTCAACAGCAAATTCCCACACCCTACCAGGTGCATGGAGCAGGCGCTATGGGAAGTCTAAGAATTATTATGACTAATATCAGAAGATCAGGTCCTTTAAACACTCTGAAAAAGTCTGGCCTTTCTGTAGGTCTTGCTGGCTTGGCTTTGAAAGAAACTCATTACTTGCATTATAAAAAAAGTGGCCTTCCAAAAGTAGCCTGGAATCACCTTATGACTTCTCCAAAAAGAATCTCCTGGCAGTTGCTCTGCTGCTGAGGCCTCTAAATTGTCATTTCCTGGAGCAGATTAGTCAGTAGATTGTGTGCTGATCATATATAATAGTATACAAAATAGATGGATCAAGCCGTGAAAGAAGAAATAAAGAGACATATATGTTAGTGGAAATGGAGACAAAATGCAGTACATGTTCTCAGGAGTAAATTGCACCAGATAAACCTGATATCTTACAGTTATTTTTTGGGGGGTTTGTTTGTTTGTTTGTTTTTAAATAGACATGGGATACATTGTGTCTGTAATACCTCTGTACCTCTGTAAAGTATTTGATGCCCTCCCTGCACAGAGGAACTCCTTGTTACCCTAGAAAGGAAGTTTACAAGTTTAAAATCTTTTAAATGGATAAGAAAGCTGTAATGCAAATAGGTGTGAATGTGGCACACAGGAAAGGTATCAGACTGGAGAGAGGCGAGGAGAAAAATCCTCAAAGGATTCCTCTTTTCCATGTTGACTTTGACAACCTGGGCAAAAAGTCATGCCCTATCTCATGCCAGAAGCATTAGTTATGACGCAGATACAGTGAGAAACGCAAAGTCAAGGACAGACATACGTCCATTTTCTGCCCAGGACTGAACATGTGCAGTTTTTCCATTCCTTTTCTCCTGGCTTGGGATAGGAAGAGCTGTAACAGATTACATGGAAAGGAAAGGAGAGGAGATGGAAACTGTTGGTACGGACATTTATTCCATAACATGCTGGAGGTTTTATTGTATACAGTCCAGTGGAGAGATACTGCAGAGATACTGACTGGCCTGTTTGAAAGGGAGTGGCTGAAAAGAGGTTCAAATCAACCATGGACGAATCCAGTGATTATGTTAGGGGACTGGGACATGAGAAAGCCAGGTTTAGTTCCTGGCATCCAGGTACTTATATGACCTTAGGCAAAGGAAGGAATTCCTCTGTAAAGTTTCTCACCTAGTAAATGGGGATGAAAATACCTCCTGACTTAGTAGTGGCTGTTGGGAAAAACACATTAAAGATCACAAAATGTTCAGCTACTGTTTCAAAAGGGTTCACATGAGTGTCATTCTTCTGGAAGCTGCCACTGGATTTAATGTAAACTGATGACTTGCAGTGAAAGATGTAGTGGTTATTAAATTTATGCAAACAATGTGCTTTGCAGGGTTTGATTCCAGCTGGTTTATCTGGGGAAGGCAGTTTATTATTATCCAATTTTTTTAATTTTTGCTACCTGCAACTTCAGGTAGTATATTGTTTAAACACCTTCAATTCTAGTGCTCTGACACTCAAGAGAAAAATCCTGTGCTGAGGAAGTATACTCTTGTATTGGGTGTGTCAGATGGAGTCAGCCTCCCCCAGCAGCCTCCCAGTGCTGGGCGCTGCCCTGGCAGCCAGCAGGGTGTGTGACACAGCTGGGGAGGGGCGGGGCCGGCACAGCTGGCCCGGATTGGCTGTTCCACACCATGTGACACCAGCTCAGCCATAAGAGCCCAGGGCAGGCAGGAGGAGGGGGCGTTCGTTGCTGTGTTTGTCTCCAGGAGCAGCTGCTGCACGCACTGATGCTCTGCTTTCCTGGGAAGTGGCCGGACATTGCTTACTGAGGGGAAGCAGAGAGTAACATCTTTGTTTATGTTTTGTTTCTGTGCATGGCCTTGGCCTTTAGTTAAACTGCTTTTATCTTGACCCACGAGTTTTTCATCTTATTCTCCCCATTTATTTTGCTGAAGGGGGAGAGATAGAGGGGCCTGGTGGGCACCTGGCATCCAGACAAGGTTAACCCACCACAGCCCTATTTGTGCAGTAGAGTAATCCTGTTTGCTTAGTTTGGGTATGAATCATTCTCTGTGCCGTTAGTACTATATGACACAGCTATGCATAGTATGTAGCTCCAAGGCTGAAATTGTTCCATGCCTACAACCATAGTGGGTGCCATCCACAATCACCATTAAACTCTGTTTAATGTACTTGAGCTGACATAAAAACTGGTGACCTGTCAGCCCAACATTCTCCTGGATTTAATACTAAAAAATAATTACTAGGTGACTGTTAAAAAAACACAAAAAATAAGTGGAATTGGGAGGGAATGGAAAGAGGGCAAGGACAGGAAAATGTCTCGGATTCCTTGTTCACTTAAGATGCAGTCTTTGGGGAAAATGTCAGTTACTGCACATAAAAATGCAGTGTGTTGCTGAGCAGGTGTAAGTAATTTTATCTAATTGCTACGAATGGGTTTTCCATGTATGTGAACCAGCTGGGAATACTGAATGGTAAAAATATGTAGGAAGAAGGTAGATTTGGAAAAGGTGGAAAGGAACACCTTTAATAGCTGATCACAATGAGCACTCCGGTAACAGACATTGAGAATGGTCTCAGGCAGTTTTAGAAAATAAGTGTCTGCATCAGGATGTTGAGAATAGGCACATGAAAAACAGGAGTAACATCTACAGTGGTTTTGTAAATCTTTAAGTATGAGAAATCCATTAGAGCCCGGAAAGACATTGCAAGTCCCATGATCTGACAAAATACACCACCATTTCCTACAAGTCTAGGCTATGTCAGAGATCAGCTCTTCAATATTAAATGTTTGGGGACAAAATTTATTAAAAAACAAAACAAAACTGATTTGGAGTTATCTGTTTTTGTGGAGCTGATCTAAAGACACCACAAAGGACCTTGTTGAGTTCTTGCCAGTCTTCACAGATTCAGCAACAGAGAAAACTGTATAAAGGAGCTGAGAAGAAAGGTAATCTGGACTGTTTATGATCCTACTGATCATACCAGCTAGAACAAGTCACACAATCTCCCTCTGACTTCATATTTTCCTCCAGAGAGGATAAACTTCTAACTGAGGTCAATTAGACTGTGGAAGATGCAGTATTGCACAAGAGATGGAGCCAGTTAAAAGCTTCTCAGTAGTAGAGACATTAAATTTTGTTTCCAGCACACTTAAGAGACTAGGCCCAGACTGCTACAGGAAAGGGAAATAAAAGGCAAGAGGCAGAGTTAAGGTACCTAACTAACAAGGGGGTCATAGAAAATGATGCTGAATTGATTAATCAGTGTTTGCCGCTCCTGCCAGCAAGGCAGAGACAATCAGGGGATGTAATTTCTGTTGCTGGAATGGATCGCCTCTGTGTCTCTCGGCAAAACTGCCACCCCATAGACCACAGTACTTCCTTTGACACTAGCAGCAGCCAGCACAGCTTTTCAGGGCCTTGACAGGGAGGAGGTAACAATTTTGCTGTTCCCATACATCCTATATAGGTAGCTACTTTTCCAAGACAATGGTTGTTACACCAGACACAGTAACAACCTAATACAATATGGTTCTCTTCAGGCTGTCCACCAGGTTTAATCATAAACTCATTAATATTGTGGCAATCATTATCCACATGCATTAGCTTTTGGGAGGCCCATCCTGAACTTGAAGGACCAAAACCATGTAGTAATTACACAGGAACCTGGTAAATGGTTATACCAAGAAGTTAGGTGATTCTGATATTCTCCTGCAGAAGATGGCAATTATCCACCCTTTCATCCATCATGCTGCTCTCTTTGGCTTTCTCTTCTAAGGCACTGTGGTTAATTGTCTACCCCTTAGTGCTGCTGAAGCACTCAGCAAATAGCATCTGATTTGCTAAAATCAGGCAAGCATCCACTTCATGCATGGGCTGACTGATGCTTTGACACCAGGTGTGATTTAGTACCTCACTCTGTCCTGGCTGAGATGCCCATCAGCTCCTCTTGTACCCACAACTCCTGTGGATGGGAGGCCCTGGGAGCACAAGACTCACCCCTTTTGCCTGACGTTTGGCATGCAAAGGGTGTGATATATGTTTCCAAAAGGTCAAGGACAAAAGCATGTTGCTACAGGTGGGTAGTCATTATCTGGTCTGTGTGATGCAGTGCTGTCAGCTGCACTAGAGATATGTGCTGAGGAGAGGGATATCTAAGTTATAATCTGGTTTATCTCAGCTAAGACAGGTGATGCATTGTTCTTTGAGCAGCAGTGCCACGGGACCCATCCTTCATGCACTGCAGTACCTGAGAATCATTTCAGTGGTTTATGGCAGCTAGTAGAAAGCCCAGATTTGGTGGGGGGAAACAGGAATCATCCTGAAAAACAGTTTGGTTTTATAAGGGGGGAGGGAGAAATGATAAATATGAGAGATGTGCTGTGCATCTCCAATTTAGGACCTGGTCATGTCAGTATGTTTTAGAAAGCTACTGGTTCCCAGCTAGAAGCTGTATTTCCCCCTTCACCTGAAGCACAATAACTGATCGTGTGTGCATGCCCAGTTTCTCACACTGCAAAGTAATCCAGGCTGGATTACAGCAACTGTTTTACTCCATGCTACTGCAGACTAAAAGCCACATGCACACTGGCAGCTTCTTCTTTCCCCCTGCAAAAGCACTGATTTTGAAACTGCTATGTTAACAAAGCACGTGGTTTCTTGAACTTGCTCTCTGTATGCATACCGAGCCCTGTGCAGAACGACCTTGAAACACTGAAAACTTTGTCACAGGCCTGATTATACCTCAGGGCAGAAGATACGAGCATGGGCCTGTGACCACATTGCAGTTATTCTATATATACTCCTTTGGTCCTTTTTTTTTAATGCCAAGACCATGAGCAATGTGACCATATTGCAACTGTGTCCTGGGCTGCATCAAAAGAAGCATGTCCAGCACATTGAAAGAGGTGATTCTTCCCCTCTACTCTGCACTGGTGAAACCCCACCTGCAGTACTGCATCCAGCTCTGGAGTCCTCAGCACGGGAAAGACATGGACCTGTTGGAGCGGGTCCAGAGGAGGGCCATGATGGTGGTCAGAGGGCTGGAGCACCTCCCATACCAGGACAGGTTGAGAGAGCTGGGGTTGTTCAGCCTGGAGAAGAGAAGGCTCCAGGGAGACCTTAGAGCAGCCTTCCAGTACATAAAGGGGCCTATTAGAAAGATGCGGACAAACATTTTAGCAGGGCCTGTTGTGATAGGACAAGGGGCAATGGTTCTAAACTAAAAAAGGATAGATTTAGACTAGAAATAAGGAAAAAAAAATTTATGATGGGGGTAGTGGTTGTCCAGAGAGGCAGTAGGTGCCCCATCCCTGGAAACATTCAAAGTCAGGTTGGATGGGGCTCTGAGCAACCTGATCTAGCTGAAGATGTCCCTGCTCACTGCAGGAGGGTTGTACTAGACCCTTAAAGGTCTCTTCCAACCCAAAGTATTGATTCTATGATTCTATGACTTTGGAATGGACTGCAGGGGTTTCTGGAGAAAAATCAATGAATGCAAAAGAGGGAGAGATTCCAGCCAGCTGGCCAAGCTCTGCTCCCACAGAATCACAGAATCACAGAATGTTAGAGATTGGAAGGGACCTCGAAAGATCATCTAGTCCAATCCCCCTGCCGGAGCAGGACACCTAGATCAGATCACACAAGAACGCATCCAGGCGGGCTTTGAATGTCTCCAGAGAAGGAGACTCCACAACCTCTCTGGGCAGCCTGTTCCAGTGCTCTGTCACCCTCACTGTAAAGAAGTTTTTCCTCATACTCAAGCGGAACCTCCTATGTTCCAGCTTGAACCCATTGCCCCTTGTCCTATCACTAGATGTCACAGAGAAGAGCCTGGCTCCATCCTCCTGACACTCACCCTTCACGTATTTATAAACATTAATTAGGTCACCCCTCAGTCTCCTCTTTTCCAGGCTAAAGAGACCCAGCTCCCTCAGCCTTTCCTCATAAGGGAGATGCTCCATTCCCTTCATCATCTTTGTGGCTCCCATTTAAGGTCCAATTATCTGAACCATACAATATGTCCCTAGGATTTCATCCCTACCTTTGGGGGTAAATTTGTTCTTCAGTAGGTAACAGAGAAGTTTTTTTGCTTCCTCACACATCATCTCAGACTTTAAACTTCCAAATAGGCTCTCTTTACCCTATTAACATCAAGCAAAATATAGGATTGCCCTCCTTCAAAGCTCTTCACTTACTCTCAGGGAAGCAGCAGCCTTCACTGAACTCTCTTTTTCCCTCTTAAGCAGGAAGGCTTTTAAACCTTTAAGCTGGGAAATAAACCTCGTTGCTTCTGCCACTCAAGGCACCCATGAGAGGTACATAATTACATTAGCTAAAAGAACAAATTGTCCTACTGGATCTTTAGAGGAGCTGTATACTCCATCACAGGTAGGTCTCATGATGACCATATATAGTGGCGTGGATCCCACACAGGCAGTGAGAGACATAATGCAGCTGGATTCCTGTCATCAGTGGTGGCTTGGCTGGCTCAGCATCCAGAGAAGTGCCGGCCCCACTCTTCTTCCTGCACCTGACTCCTGCAACCTCCCCTCTCCCACATCCCGGGGTTGCTAAGCAACCTCCTGCAAGCAGCAGTGGAGTGAACAAGAGCTGTCAAATGTATTATATTTTGTCTTAAAGTAACAATGTCTCCTATGTAACTAAAAAAAATTATAATCAAGAATTAATTGTTAGTTTAACATCACAGTGAGGTCTAATCTCTCCTCCTCTCTCCATTTCTTTGTATGGTGTCCTTCATCATTTCAGAGGACCAAGGAAAGGGTTGAACCTGAACAAATGAAATGAAATAAAGTTTGAAGCTCTATTTTTCACATTTGCAGCTGATTTGGAAGTGAGGGCACCAGCAGGGTCTCCCACACTGTTAAATTTTGCACCTGACAAACTGCAGGAAATTGAAGACAAATATGCACAGGGGGTTTGCCATAGCCAGGGGAATTTATACATTTAAAAATAAAACAAGAGATAGATTTACCAAATGTCTACAATATATTTCTTCTAGTGATTGGCATGTCTATCCTGTGCCAACTATGGTGCTTCTGAATTGACATTATGAGGTGGCAGAAATAACTGTACAACCGGGTCAAGATGGCATTGACATCTGAAATCATTTAGGATGAAGTAATTTCTCCTCCACATACACTGTATGTATACATTCATACACATACATACAGGGAATTCAAACACACATTGAAGATAGCTGTACATTCATTCAGATCTAAGTTTGTCTGTTTGAATAGTGAAGAGAAGACAACCACCCACATCCCCTTCATCCAAACTAGTAACCAAGCCTTTAACTCTTGCCAGACTTCTGGACTTTATCTGGGCCTGGAGTGTTATGGAGATTGTATAGATCTTGTATAAAGGGACACCATGGGTAAGATTTATACTATATAGTATGGAATTGGGTCTTGAATGTGAATTTAGCATACAACATGGGTGTATCCTGTGTATCACGTATCACAGGGAGTGAGAAAGAGAAATGAAGAGCACTGCAAGGGTGTCTGACTCCCACCTTAATAGGAAATTTATTAATTTGCAATGTTCTCATCACCCTAGGAAGCAGACTACATCCCACACTTCAGAGAAAGGTGAAAGAAACTAAGAAATTATATTGTTATTGTTATTGTTAACCTAACCTAATGAAAATGTCTTTCCAGTCCTCAAATCTTGATTGGTGTAATTTGGTTCTGAGATGTCTACTATTGAGACATTATTGACTACAGAACCAGAAACTTCTGCTGTTTCTGCTTGAGATAAGGTGTCATGGTAGTCTCTTCAGCTCTGTCCCTTTAGATTATAGTCTCTTCAGGACTTTCCTAAGCACATCTGGTATTTCAGCAAGGTGCTTGGCATGGCAATCCATGAGGCAGCCATGTGGACAGAAGGCAGGAGACACAACCCTAGGCTTGGCCAACTGAGCCTATGGCCACAGGCTTTCAGAAAGAGAAGCATAACCATTACTATTCCTCTTGATACCTGAGCATAGAAAGGTGTGTACAGTAAGCCTTAATCTTTACATGGCACACACCCCTTCAGAAAGAAGAAATCAAAATACACTAAACTAAAACCCTCCTTATCTCAAGAAGGACCTGGTAAAACTGTTTGAATAATGAACAGATTCACTAGCACATTTGTGAACCAACACCTCAAGTGCAATGTGCTGCTACCTCATGGGAGCACAGCTTTTCCTTACTGGTTACATTCAAATAACTAGGTCGTAATGGAAATGCATGCTCATGATTCCCAGGCTTCATGAATTTGCACCAAGTTTACATTCACTATTCATTACTTGTCCTTTATTGGCTTCTTCAGGAAAAAAGTAAGAAAGTCATGGAAAAGAAGCAAAGATTTTGGGGCCAAAACCACACCAGTGATAATTACAGGAAACAAATAAATACTATGTGAGATCATTATTCATCCACAGGTAAATGGAGAAGTGGGAAGGAGGAGTTTTTGAATTATTCACAAACCTGGGGGAAAAGAGGTTGATTTTTTAGTTTGTTTTATCCATTTTAATAAGGCTTACTGGCTGTGCATCATAATGAGGTTGTGTTACCTATTTTGAGCACAGAACATGTATTTCTTACAGCAAGGAATAGTCATTAGAAAAGCTCTTCCTGAAAAATAAACCTCCTTATCTTTTCTACTCCTTATCTGTGCAGGGGTTTATACAATTTTCAATCTAAACATGTAAGAGGTTCAGGTAATGATAGAACAGGTGTGCCTTGGGAGGACTAAATTATGGGACTCAATAAACAATTATGAGGTAACATCTGGATGATTGAAAGAATGTTAGGAGCACTAATAGTTACATAAAATAATGATTCTTCTCCTCCATGTGTAGGTCTTTTAAGGTCCAAGACGTAGGCTTAAAGATTCGAGGGTTTTCTGGGTTTTGAACTTCATAAATAAGACCAATCTTGCATTTGCACTGGTGCTGTCTTACACTGTCTGATAAGATCTAACCTTTGCAGAATCAAAAGCCCATAGTGTGACAGTAGGGAACAGGGACGATATTCAAGGTAGACAATGGAATAATTTACATTGATTTCAGAAGGGTTTGCATGATGTCATCATGACTCTTAAACCAGAAACATTTGCTGCAAAGTTCAGAAAGTCTGGTTCTGAAATGTAACATCTTCTCCCATGACTAATATTAACATATTAATCTCTTACATATCAATGACTGATTATGCATAAGGTGCAAGGAACAGTCCTATTGCTGGACATGAATATAAAGACCTGAACTCTTCAGAATGTCAAAACTCAAAGAGAAAGATGTTTCAGAAGGAGACAGCATCATCTAGGCTGTTTCTATGGAAGGGTATATTTGGCCTTTCCACTACAGTGGTAACCTGATCTCATTGTCTGTGTTACGGTTTTGACCCTGGCTAGCAGCAAAACACCACAACAACAGCTCACTCACTTCCCTGCTCCCAGGGATAGGGGAGAGAATTAAAGGGGTAAAGGGAAAAAAGACTCATGCGTTGAGATAAGAATAATATAATAACTGAACTACAATAATATTGACAATAATAATGATAATAATAATAGAAATATATACAAAAATAAAATATACAGCTGAGTGATACACAGTGAAACTGCTCACCACCCAAGGACCAAGGCTTAGCCCATTCCTGAATAACAATCCTGGAGAAGGAAGTCCCATAACTGCAATCCAGGAAAGGAGATAAGTGCCTGAGTGTCCGAGAGACTGAGAGCTGACCCAGAGAGACAACTTGGAGAGAGAGAGAACTTCTGGACAGAGCTTCACCTATATACTGGGCACTCCATACATGATATGGAATATATCATTGGGAAATTTGTGTCTCTATCCTAAACCTAAGGTTGAATGCTAGGCTAGTTATTGGGGCTGTGCTCCCTCTCAGCTTCTCCTGCACCTGCAGACTGGCACAGCAGAGATGCTGAAAAGTCCTTGACTGTCCTGGCAGCAACATAAACATCAGTATGTTATCAGCCTTCTCAGCACAAATCCAAAACATAGCCTCTTACTAGCTACTATGAAGAAAGTTAATTCCATTGTCTGTAAACCAAGATAGTCTGTTACAAATGTCTTTAGTGACTAAAAAGACATAAGCAAGATTTGGGGCAGGCTGTTAAAGGCAGAGAGCACAAGCAATCACTTTGAATTTCAGAACTACCATTACCAGTGAGAGAAAACCTGGGAACCATGGTAGCTTGAGGAAGGCAGTAGTGAGGCATTAAGATCATTAACAAATATACTTGACATTGCTGAAGCAAGGTGACAGCAATCTAAGCATATTCATGAAGTATCATAACAAAAAAAAATCATATTTTTCTTAGGTGTTTTAGGTGAAAAATAATCTATAATATGCAGTGCTACACGATTTAGAACGTTAATGAAAAAAGAATCTAAAACTGGTGATTGAATCTTGTACTTTAACCACAGGAGAAATGAGCTCCCTGGGATCTTTCTTTTTTGCAACCTCTGGAATATCTTTCTGTCATCCAGAATATAAGAACAGATTCTTCAAAGTGTAAGTCTGGGTGTTCAGTGCCTGTGTATGAATTAAAATAGACTGAATGATAGAGGTGATTTAGCAAGCAGTTGATAGATTTTGCTTTTCTGAGCTTGTTCTTGACAAAATATACCAAAACCAAGAAAAAAATGTAAAAGCAGCTAGAAAAGAGGATGCACTTCTGGCAAGATATGCTTGATTCTAGAGATTTCTGCCCCATGGTTCAATGGCAATGATGTCAATATTTTGCAATGTTGGTAGGTAAATCACTTCTATAGACCATAACATCAGGCTTTTTCCTGTGACACTTGTCTATGTCTCTCTATACAAGATGAAAACTCCAACCATGGTGCCATGCCAAAGATGCTCCTTTAATATACAAAGACCACCACTGGGGCACTTGAACTTCCTTCAGGGTGTATTTTATGCCAAAACCTCCTGTCAATTTGGAGCTGAACAGCTTTGATTGCTTAATTGCTTTCAGTAATTTCTGAAAGCCTGATGTCCAGCATGTGATGACTGAATGAAAGGTGTTGAATTTGGTTGCCTTTTCACAAAGTCTTCTCCTCACTTTATGTGAAAGTGGAAATAGTAGGTATATAGCATATTGATCTATTGATGGCTCCAGGTGGAAAGGTGGAAAAGAAGGTTTATCCAGGGCTGTTATATGACCCATTTCTCAATTCTCTGTAGTAATTTATTAAATAAAATCTATGCTGAAAAAAATTCTGTCTTACAAAAAGTAATTTTCCCTCTGAAAACCTCTGCCTTGAACAGAGGAATGCTCTTTTAGATATGAATCTTTGACAAGGGTTTTGTTATCTCAGAGGACATACTTAAGGGGAAGGATCTCACCTAACAAGACAGCATTTGTGGTCACCTTGAGATGGAAGCACTGCAGACAGTTGCCATACAAGCTCATCACAGAGATTGCTTTTCATGGTCAAAATGTCTTATCCTTTACTTTGCAAACTGGCAGAAGTCTGGATCTAGGATGTGTTCAAAGAGAAGTGTAGTCCCAGTGGTCTGGGTTATGGGACAACTCCCACATCATGTGGAGACAGGACACCCTTTGCATCACCCACTGAACTAGCTAGTGTCTTTTGCTTCTAACAAATACTCCGTACCTCACCAAGCCAAGTTAAAGCCTGATGGCTTCTTGTAATCAGCAAGAGCTCCAGAGAAACTAGGACAGTCCTCAAGTTCATGGGCACACCAATACTCCCCGCTCAAGCAAGAATGGACAAGGAGACCTCAGCCCTAGCAGAAATGACAAGTGATTTTGCTGACATCAGTCAGGTTAGTCTGGAGTAGCTTTTATGAAGCTGCAGCCACTGTAGCACATTACAATGGGTGAGAGAAGTGGAAAGGTTCTGCGTAGGAAAAAAGTAAATACTGCTGAGCCACACACTGACTTTCAAGGTTAATTGGACATTTAGTTTTAGCCGCTGTCACAATAGATCAATCATATCACACTGTAATCAAGACTAACACCTTCTAGTAGGCTTTTAAACTATTCTAACATAAGAGGCGATTGTTTCAGTAATAATGGCAAAGGTAAGGAATATTCCTGAGTGTATTACAGACGTTTATAGCAGCAGCACCACCCGTCCCCTGGAACTGTGAGCTGTACTATTTGTGAAGGCAAGACCTGACTTTTTTGTTTATTTGCTTGTAACACCAATACAGAAGTCTGTCTGAATCAAAGTGATTCATGGAAAAAGGTCAAAAATAAAGAGCTGCTTGGTCCAGATGATGACAATAAGAAGCCTTATGAATAAAACCACAGCCTGCGAAAGAGTTTTGTGTTTCTAAATTGAACTATGTCGTATTCAAGTACCTAGAAAAATAAGCCCAACAAGTTCTCATATAGAATGGAGGATCTGAGGATAAAACAATTTCCTCCAGAGATGTGTCTTCAAGCAGGACTGAAACTAAACTGTACCCACAACTATGTTATATGACAAGAGGCTCATGTTTTTGGATCAAGGTGCACAACAGAAAAGAAGGGAAACTACATTTCTTTTGGCACCTCCCCTGTGTAGCCCTGCCCAGGACTACAGCCCAGTGAAGGTCTCCTGAGAAGAGATCCCCAAGGCTGTATAGTACATTCAGCAAATCACCAATACTATGATGGTAGCAGATTTGTCAGCCCATCTATTAACCTTTTCATGTCCTTCTGACTTCTTACCATGGTTGGAAGGTTTTCATGTTTCCTTTGGCCTGACTTGTTCTATCTGCTAACATAAGAAATGATCTGGATCCTTCAGACACACCAAAACACCAGTGGAGCATTTTTCTTTTGGTTCTTCCGGCCTACATGCCCATGTGTCCATGTGATTTTTGGTACATTCCCAATTTTCTGTGGGCTGAAAAGGATCCGTAACAATGCCTGAAAACCTCAGAGAACCTCAGGCTCCTGGAGCAATCCACTTTATCTGAAACAAAATATTATTCTGGATTTCACAAAATCAGTCTCCTCAGTCATCTCTTGCACTAGCACTAGAGAGTAAAATTAGTACCCAGTCTCCAGAGCATTTAAGCATGGTTAAACGCTTCAATTCTTACCAGAACTTGTATAAGTGCTAGTAAAGCTTGAGTTTTAGCCATGTTATAATGACAAGAGATCATCACCTTGGTTAATTATTTTAAGCCTACTCATGTATTAAAGCTGGACTTGTATCAGGGCCCTTCTGGACATGCTTTGCTCTGTCATGAGTACTAGGTTTCTGCTTTCCTCTAGTCACAAATGAAAGTTTTCTTCGTTGCCTGGGTTTGTGAAGAGGATAAGAAATACAGAGACACACTTGAAGAAAAGACCGAGAAATTAAATGGCAAACGCAAAGTTAAGGAAAAGTGTGGAGATGAAATGAGAAGCCAAGGACATTTTCCTAAAGTTATAATAATTACTAAAAATTATTTTTTTTAACAGATTACAACAAATCAATCAGTGTATTCCAGTGACTGCCTTGAATTGTGTTATTGGAAGCATGGTGGTCTCAGTGTCTGTATGTACCATAAAATAGCAGCACAACATTGCCTACAATGTATTCAGTCTTTTTTTTCCAAGTGAGATTCCTCTAGAGTATGAAGCATGACAGAAGAACTTCGTCCCAAAACTAAGGAACCGACCAAACAAAAGTTTCCAGGAGGTTCTGTAGCAGTGCATCACACCTGCATCACACTCAGACCTGAAAGAGGTCTGAGTTTGTCTGAAGATGCTTTATTTTCTTGACAAAAAAGAAAAAGAGAATTACTACCAAAAGCAGGAACTCTTCATAAATACTGTTTTGCTCATGACCCCATTTTCAACTCAAGATGTTTTATTGATAGACATATTTGCATCTATATGTGACTAGGTCTTGTAAACATATTGAAATAGATGTTAAGGCAATTGGAAAAGAATTACTGTAATGAAGTGGAAATATGGCCTGAACAAAACCCCCCCCCCAAAAAAAAAACCCACCACCACCAACAAAAACCAAAACAAAAAAACCCAAATCCAAAAACCACTAAAAAAAAAGACACCCAGCAGAGGAAATCATAGAAGAAAGATGTAATTGGGTGACTAAGACTGAAGGAAGAAAGG
The DNA here is from genome assembly GCF_000699245.1 of Pterocles gutturalis. NCBI lineage: Eukaryota > Metazoa > Chordata > Aves > Pterocliformes > Pteroclidae > Pterocles > Pterocles gutturalis. The sequence continues at coordinate 34,348 of NW_010112881.1, read as the reverse complement.
CCAGTGTGAAAAAAGGAAGTCCTGATCTGAATTTAACAGCACGACTGTGTATCTACGTAGTCATGACACAGGAATAAATATGCTTCACATGTTAATATTTGTAGGGCTATGGACTACTTTAGCCTCTTTCGTAACTCCACGTCTGAAACCAGGAAACAAAGAGCTTCAAACCAGTTTTGCTCTCCAAACCCATGATTGAGGTGTTCTGAACATCAACACATTTCCCCTTTCCCCAGGCTGTTTTCTTTGGCAGTTGCTCAGCTTTCCCATTAAGATTTGTGCACTACTGCACAGGCTGCCGATAAGTTGTTGCATACACGGAGGGCTTTGCCAGCTACTGCGTGAACCTGCTCACAGTTTCCTGGTAGGTAGGAATTAATTCTCCAAAGGAGGTAAAAATCTGTAGTTTATAAATATATCTTTTACTACTGAGCCTGCAAGAAACTTAAACCAGAAAGACATTTTTCTTCTTTCTTCTGTACAAACTCGTTGCCCAGATTTTTTGCTTTCTTCACTCTTAGTAGATGTTTTTCTCAGTATAGCTGCTGCTGATCTCTCTTGGATGAATGATGTCAGACAATGCTTCACCAACAGTTTTCTTGATAGTTATAAAGCAGCTCAGATTCCTTTGTTGGACCAGAAACATCGAGTTTCTCCAAGCGTAAAACAGCACTCTCCTTTAGAAAAAATTGTAAAAGCTCTCCTCAATCACACATGGGAAAGGGACAGAGATTGACAAATAAATTATGAGAAACCCAGCTCAGAGCCTCTCACATATGAGCCTTGTGCCTTGTGGCAAAACCTCCCATAAGCCATCCTCCCAAAAGCTGGCTACTCCCTTTCTCTGGCAGAAACACAGTGTGCCCTGCTGTGGACCGTGTATCCCCTGAGCTGTAGGATGAATTACTGGTCTGGGATATCTGAGCGGTGAGCCGGAAGGTAGCTACCTCCAGTGTACATGACTCTAAGAGAATACATTTTTGTTGACTCGTGCTAGACTGGATGGAAATTTCGTAAATAAGAATACTCCCAAACTCATAATTTCTAATTCCCTTTGCAGTAGGAGCCTGTGCAAAAAGACATTCACCCTCCAAGTGAGCCTCTAAGGAAAAATAAGCAGAGAAATCTGGGCAAGCATCACTCTCTAATCAGCAATCAAACTTCCCTATGAAGCTCTAGAGGGCCTGATTAAAAGCAGATGTGGGTAATCTTAATGAGGGAAAAGATATAGCTGCCAGGAGAATAGAAATTTTCATGAAGAGCCCTTCACTCTGTAGTAGACCTTCATACAGGGTTAATAGAGTTGGGTAGGCAGAAAGCTACAGTTTTATGCTGTTTTTTTTAATCACACGAATTGTATGTTGCACTGCAGGATGGGCAGAGGGAATTTGTTGAAGTGCAGCCCTCCCTAGCTGCACAACTCTTAAACTGAAAAAGTCTTGTGATCACTTACCTTCCAGATATCCACAGGGTTGCAGGCTACCCTTTTTCAGTTACAGTATTTCCTTCAAAAAGTGGGGCATAGGAGAGGAGGGTTCTGCCAAGCAAACACTGAAAACAAACCATGGTGAAGGGGTCAGTTTTATTCTGCATAACTGGTGATGTCTGTGGGTCTCTGCCCAGTAAGGGGCTGGGGGTTGAGCAGGGGAGGTGTTCACTTCAGATCCTTCTGGCAGGGAAATCACTGCAAAGTTTCGAAAGGTAATTAAAATGTATCTTCAGCTACTGAAAAGACATACAGGGAATGCCCTAATTGGTAGCATTGTAGAACAGAATGTTTGTATTTACAAAAGAGAAGAGCAGTCCCATAGTGGGAGGAGGTTAACAAAGCATTTGTGGGAGGAAAAAAAATCATGCTCCAGGACTCTCTGGTTAGAAACTTTCCTCAGCAGCTTAATGCAGTGATTTTTCACTGCTTTTGAACTCCTGAGTTCCAACAAAGCTCTCTAGAAGTGAGGATCCAATGCGGACATGATGCTTCCATAGATTGAGTGTATACCTATGAACTGGCATTTCCTCAGGTGCCTAACGGCTGTCCCAGACGTTACCTGTAGATCACAAACTGTAGACACAGAACACTCCTCTTCCATTTGGCTGATCTCTTTATCTGTTTCCACATCAAAATGCCTTCTGAACATGTCTGCAGGATGTTTATCCTTACAACATTTCTATAAGGCAAAATAATCATCCCATATATGAGACTAGATATTTCTGACAGTCATGAATCACTTTCCTGTCTTGAGTGTACTTTCCATGGCTTTAGTCACTGAAATATCTTTATCCAAATTGCTTCACTATTAAGAGGTGACATGGTATGACATGGTTAAGGATTTTTTCTGAAAAGATTTTTTCATTTTAAAATGCAGCTTTATTGAAACTGCACTTCTAGCAGAAGAGAGTTAGTCTGTATGAATTTTTAAGCTAAAAATGGGCCAATGTTGTCCAAAAAATTGCTTTGACACTCATGAAACGAAGAAAAAGTGTTCCAATTTGAAGTGCCTTTGTGTTTAAACATTAAGCTAATTTTAGTCAAGTCTTTCTTTTTTTGAAGTCAACATCTAAATGAATATTTTATGATTTTCAGTATGAACCTTTTCAGTGGGCCTTGACAGAACACATTTCACCATGACCAGTTTGGGGGAAGATTTGTGGCTTGCATTTTTCAGCTTTAAGGTGGAATTTTTAAAGTAACATCTTGAGTTTGTTTTTTTTCAGAGGTGAGACTTTATTTTCCTGGCTGAATTTTCCCTGCCCTGTTCACTTGGGCAATGATCAAATAAACAATAAAGCTTTACAGTTACAAAATTTCTCCTGATGATCAATACAAGCTTATTAAAACGGCCTCCACTCAGCACAGCCTCACAGCTATGCAAAACTGAGAAAAATTTTACATATTCAGATATGCATTTAAATCCCAGTTATAGCAGTTTATTTTTCAAGGTAGAATACACTGTTCAGAAAACCTCGAGGAAAAAGCGATGGTCTCAATGGTAAATGGCTTTGTGCACTGTAGAGTCCAAATTTGCAAATAGTCTTAGAAGACCCTTTTTTTAACTGAATAAGGCATGTATCTATCAACTTTGGGGTTTTTGTAAATTCATCAAAAGCAGCATGGATTAAAAAAATGCACAAGACATCCTTAAGGGTAAGAAGGCTCTAGGAATACTGTGTACAAGCAATAGCACCCAAAAGAAAGCCACCTTGAAGCTGTAAAGAGGCTGCTATGAAAATGTGTGGTGATCCAGAACACGTCAGTGCTGAAGCGATGTACTGTTTCCCAATTTAAACAGCAGGGAGAATTTAGGGAAGGCACTGGAAATGGGCCCAAGCTAACTTTATAAATGATTAAGTGATAATAATTCAGGATGAATTCTGGTCTGCATAATTAGGTATATAATTTACCCACCACTTTTTGGTACTCAGTGAGCAGTTCTTCTAATGTAAGCACTTGAATCTCCCCATCATAAGCAGCAGGTGTTCTTGAAGACCTACCAGGTGATGTTCTCTACTGAAATAAACCCTTTAGACTTATGTTTTTTTCACCTTGTGAAAAACCTTATGTTTTTTTCACCTTTCAACAAGTGCCACGTCTAGGCAGAATGGTTCTAGTGGTTGTTGTGGTTTGGATGGCCTGTGAAGGTACAACCACAAGGTAGCCACAACCTGTATTTAGTGTTCAGGACTTCTGCAGTGTGTCCTCAAGGGCTGTCCTCAGATCACACCAGAGCATTTCCTGTGGGATTTGTTGAAGCAGAGAAAAAACTAGTTTGTTGGCTGATATTTATCTGCTGTGGAATACAGCTCATTTGCTCTAACACAGACACGTATACCTCCCAACTGTGTTTACACAGCAGCTAATTTCTACTTGCGGCTGCTGCTGTTTATAAGGAGAACCAAGCAATTGTTCCTAACAATTCTCTAAAAATAAATGTGCTGCCTTTATTGGGGTCATTAGAATTTTAAATAGTGCATTTCATGATCATTTATAATTCAACAGCCTTAATGAACAGTGCCAAACCGGTCTTAGTACTCTTGAACCACCCGTTGCTGAGTTCCTCTCTCTCTCTTTTATTGCCTTTATGGAGAGAACAACAGTAAATCATTTTATATTTAGAAAACTCCTTTTTATCCAGAATTAACCAAAAGGATTAACATCCCTCTACCTAGTACTCAAGCCCTCAGCTTAGAAAAGGAAAACAATAGCCATGACAGGAATTGGACTAATTTCTGGAGCAGGAGTTATCTGTATTTATGCATTTTTGACTGTAGATATTACAGCAGAGTAGACTAGGATGTAAAATATTCTGGGACACAACCAGAACTGCAGGACAGAATTTGGTCAGAAATTTAGCATAAATCTTTATTCTTGAAAAAAATTGACATGAGCTTTTTAATGACATGAATGAAAATTTCTCTTTAAAGTCTTCTCTGAAAGGTAATAGGCTCAAAAGAGGTGCTCCTAATAGCAGCCTTCGGACTTTGACTCAGTATGGATCTGTAGGTTAAACTACCCTCCAGGGCTCAACAGGACCACTTACTTCTTTAGTGAGGGACTCCATCTTACTTCCCTTATTAGCTCTGTGATAAAAGTTGCATACTTTTCAGCATATTTGATGTGAGCTTACTTTTCACTAGAGCTAAAGCAATTGAATCCAGCGCTCTGAGTTCTGCTTAAAAGGGACACTGACTGAGACGAATGAATGGCTGAAAGATATTGATGAGCAGTGTTGGATGGCACAGAGCTTAATAAAAATGAGTCACACCTTGGCAGCTCTCTGGAATGACCCTACAAATAATTAGGAAATTAAACTTACTGGAAGAGAATCCAGTGCAGGGTCAATTTTTATTTTTCTTCTTTCAAATTCAAGTTTCTTTTTCAACAACAGCCAAAGTCCCCCCAAAAAAGAACCCCAAAACCTCACGGTTAAGCACTTCAGGAACTACATAACATTCTGGACAATGATTTTTTTCTTATTTGGTATTTGCTATTTGCCTTTCTAGAAGTGTCAGGACTAGGATGCATTTGTTTGCTACAGGACATCCACCATCTTTTCCAAGTTCACTCAGACTACCAAATGGAGTGTCCTGTGAAGAACATCTTATGAAGAAGAACTTATTTTAAAAATCTCTTAAAATACAAGCTTTTACTTTTTTCCCCTCATTTTATAGTGAATTTTGTTTTGGGAAAGTGGAGTCATTTAGGAAGTTTAAAACCATTTAGAAAGTAAGGTTACACTTGACGAATAAGTTCAGTAGGTAAAAAATTGAAAATTTGCAAGGATTTTGAATCCTAGTGTTGATATTTGTTAAAAAGATTTTTTTTTAACTTTCAGAATGTTTTATTTTTTTATGTTTTCAAAGTTTTGCTTCAGAATGACATACCTATTTTTGAGAAGGCTGAACTACAACAAAATTAAAAGGCCAAATCAAAGTTTAAAACCATGATATAGTTGAAATTAAACATGACATAGTTGTGCTATTTGAAAGAAAGCTCACAGGTTGGCACAGAAAAAAGTGTTTCTATTTCTCACACACATACTATTTGTTTTAGCTCAACTATTAGCAATTATTACTGCCCAGTTTTCCAGCTGGATGCCAAACCAAAATGGGAGGTGAACTACTGTTCTGCATGTCAGTTTAATCCAGATCATCCGTATCTTGAATAGGTGAATTTGTGGAGAGAATAGTTTCTAATCCTTACCAGATTTGAACAGAAAACAAAACAAACAGTTCAGAGAAGAAATGCTGAGAATTATCTGTGTCTACAGAGTATAAAAGCCCAGCAGAGTAATGAGATTCCACTGCCTGCTGGTTTATTGTTGAAAACTGTAAAAGACTAGCAAGCATTGACATAAAACATATGTTATTGATATTTGCTCTGTGGTGGTAACAGAGGAGCTGAAAATGAGGGTCAGCACAGTGCATTGTTTCATACTACCTTACTTATGTCCTACCTGTTTGCAATATATAGCATGCTGAAATTCAGCTGACCTCCATCTACTTACCTTAAAAGCAGAAGTACCAGAAATATCAAGGGGTATGAGACACACAAATCATCGTTACTAGTATGCATCTGTCAATCCTAAAAGTGGAAACATTAAAAAATAAAAAGTGCACAGAAATAATTCACAGCTAATACAAATGGGTGTGGGGGAAAAGTACTTTATAAACAAGTTCTAAATGCAAATATTTTTTTTCAGACTGAAAGGATCATGGAAAGTTTAAGTAGGTACCTCTTGGTATATGTGCAAACAAACACAGAGGAAGGGTTCACAACTTCCCACAGTAGAGAAAAGACTTTCGTAAACATGTGAGTTAAACTGTTACTGTATGTATAACATTGCTGAAAATATAACAGCAGTAAAATAGTTTAAAAATAAACAGCAGCAAGAAACCAGGAGCAGTTAACTTTTCAGGAGTGACAGAAGAAACAAAAGATTGTCTGTAAATTTCAGTAGCTGGTGAGACAGTCTCCAGAGCTGTCATCCCTTCCATTCATCCTGGTGTCACAGCTTTTTCAATCTTGCATATTCATTTTTATATTCTCATTAAATATCACTTGCCTAGTTTTATAATCAAATATACAAATACAGACTTTTCTTAGTAGTTTCCAATTCCATTAAACATGGGCTGCTTTTTCCTCTGTCACAGAAACAGAAATTTAGAGGTCAAGGATGTGGCGGCTGATGGTTTGAACCATATTCTAGTCGTGGGTGTAGCAGTGACTTGTGCAGTAAAGATCAAGACTCCACACGTAGTACACCTGGAAGAACACAACTATATGCTCCTTTGCACCCCTCCACACTCAAAGATGCGTGCACAGTATATAGGGAAATTAGATAGGAAGTAAATCCGTCATTCCTCCTGAACCACTCCAGAGGCAGTGCTAATTCAGTTGAATGAGGCAGAAAAGTCCTGGGAGGTAGCTGAGCTAAGGTGGCTGTATGAGAAGTTAAGCATGAGATACAGTGGCATAAAGAACTGCAAAGAGTAATTACTGTAAGGGGAACTCAATTAACTGGAACAAACAACTGATTGTGTAATTAAGGAAAACCCTGTAAATCATTACAAACCTCTTGTCATATAGCATTTCTCCACAGTCCTGCTGTAGTGGCCCTGCTCTGCCAGCTAAGAGTTAGGGCTAAGCTGCAATCACGTTTTCAGTGCTGGATCATGAACCACTAATGATGATCACTTGTCTACTTAATTACCTTGAGCAACAATGCACGTCTCTAACACTCCGTTTTACTAGTGTTTAGCGTACGAGAAAGTGCAGGAAGTCATACAGGATCATACAGCAGTTTGTATGCCATGTTCACGTTTACAGGTTTGCATTTGTACCTTTCATACAAAAGACCAGCTACCCAAGGCAAGGCACCAAGTTCTCTTCTTATCAGATCATTTATCTAGAATGTGACAAATGGTTATATTTTTGAGTTTCAAATCCACTCAGACATCATTGGGTGGAAAACTAGATTTGCACTTCATTGATTATAAGGTTTGCTACTATTTAAAAGAGATAGGAAGAGAAGGAAGAAAAGATCTTGTTTCAGTATTGTTCAAAAAGAGAATAATAAAAAAAAAAAGGAGATTGGCAGAACAAAGCAGAGCAGTGACAGTATATGAGAAGGAGAGGACGTACAAACTAAGTTGGCAGGACTGTCTGGAGATAAGATTTCTTGAAACTTCACCTTTATGAGCTTGCTTGCAATTGTTACGCTAACTCTGTGATGAAATTGTAGTGTTGAACTCCTCCTCTGACAGAGGATATCGGTTTTACGGTTTTATTTCGTCTCTAAAATTTCAGCAAAACTGGTTACACTGTTTATGAGACTTGGATAAGAGGGTAAGAGAGGGAAATAAAATGTTTGTGATGCTTTTTGTCATAGCCTTTCCAGTCATCTGAAAACTGTTAATTAAAAAAAAATCCTTCCATTGCTCCTCCGTGAGTTTCCTGAGGCGTTTTGGTTTCTTTATTTTCGTTTTGTTTTTCCTTTTCAATCTTTATACAACAAGAGAACTTTTGAGTGGGGGTTCTTTGTTTTGGCTTGGTTTGATTTTCCTCTCAGTCTTTATACACCAAGAGAACTTTGTTCCAAAGGCAGCACCTACTGACTCAGAAAGGGCATGCCCTCGTGGTGGCTGGGCCATCACTGTCACCTGGAAAAAAGAAGCCCTTTTCCCCAGCCTCCTTCCTGCCATTCTGAGATGCATAAGCAACTTCTTTCTGAAAGCACAACCACTGATAAGTCCTCCCAGACTGACTGCTGCTAGGGAGAAATGCCATACTGACTGCTCTGAAGAAATGCCAGCTTTTTACCCGCTGAACAGTACGGGCAGCTGTTTCTTACACTGCCCCTTGGCAAATGCATTTTAAACCATGTTGGCAAAAATAATCTCTAAGGGAAATTAGCCTTCTGTGGCCCGTCAGTCCTTGGCCTGGGTTTAGAGAAACTACTAATGAGGCTGATGATTAGTGACAACTCTGGTAACAGTACTTATGGTAGAAACATCTGTCTGGATGCTCTGAACTGGGTGCTGACCCACCAGCCTGACCCACCATTTGCTACTGTGCAAATGGCTTTGTATTTCAGAGACCGCAGGATCATTTATCTTCATTAAGCCACACTTCCTAAAACCAATAATTAATGACAATTATTCTGGAAATGGCTGTGCAGAAAAGGAAGTACTAAGGGAATAAACAAATTCTGAGAAGAGGAAAAAAGTGCAGGCTGGAGGAAAAGAGACATGAGGATGATTTCTTCTCTGAAAACATTTCAGATCCTGCAAAGACATTTCAGTGTGGGTTGAACCCCTGGTATTTCCTGACCAAAGCGAGCAAGACCACTGGATGTGTGAAGCTGTCTGAACGTGTGCAGGTGCACACAGCTGGCAGGGGACAAGCTCAGCAGCTTTCCCGGCACTGCCAGCATGGGCTGCACTGATCTCTTGCTGCCTGTCCCTTGTTATTGGTGATAAGTAGCAGAGCCACGGTCGGGATTTATGATCTGCAAGAAGGATACGAGGTGGCTTTTCATGTGAAGTGCAGGCAAGGACTATGTCTTTTCTTCTGAGTATTTCTGTGCATCCAGTCCCAGATTTCAGCCCAGCCTTGCTGTACTGACTCTGTCCACTTCCCTGAGCTGCCTGAATTAAATTTTCCCTATTCCTCTAGGCAGGGTACCGCTTCCCAGATACCTTGGTATTCAGTCTTTGTGAAGAAAGCATGCAAGGCACAGCCATGAGGTGGCTGCCACAAGTTTCCCAGAAAGAAAACTTCAGTGAGAAAAAGTTAACAGCTTCCTTCTAAAACAAATGAGAAAGTGACAGCAGTTGTTAAAACACACTTTAAAAATTCAGTGCACTCAAGGAGCAGAGCAGAAGGAAGCCTGGTACCCAGCTCTCCTCAGCATCACAAGCCTCTTCTGCAGTCTGCCCTAAAAACCCCAGTGACTATAGAAAGAAAAATGGTTTGTAAAAGCTGTGTTTTAAGGTAAGAGTGAAAGTGTTTTCTGTTGACTCTTGTATGATGCTAATTCACACAAAGGTTTTAGGATTGGGTACTAGTTTTGTAAGGTGTTGAAGGAATTGTTGATGGATTTTGTACAGTGTGTACAGAGAGAATTTTTCATCATTTCTAACCAGTGTTCAGTCCCAGCGCTAAAAATGCACATTCAGCCACTGGCCCCTTGCCTGACTAATTGCTTTACACTAGCTCATAAACCTTTTGTAAAACCAACTTGTACCCAAATGAAGGAAAGCCTCTGAGTCTCCTTTGCCCTGTTCTGCAAAGAACGGCACATGAAATCCCTCTTCTCTGGGCTATGAAGAAGTTTTAAGTTAAAAATGGGAAGATTCCTGTATCAGCAAAATAGCAAGGATATGGACAATCTTCCAGTTGGAATAGTGGGGAGAAAGGTCTAACTCATTTAAAATAACCTTAACAAGTATATAATGAGCTTGTATGAGGAGGCAAGGTCAGGTCACAGAGGACTGTACTCAATCCAGAAAATTTGTTTTGGTTCCAAGTTTTAAATGTGCTGAAGGCTGTTTTAGTGAAATTTAGGGAGATGTGAAAACCTTTTCTTTTGGTATTTTGGTGTTTTAAAAACATGAGCAGCACCCTGTACTTACTGAGAAAAAGTACAAGTGTGTAAGAGCAGAAGAAGCAGAAATAAAATGAGGAAGCAAAGAAATGAGATTTAGGTTCATTCAGAGTCTTCCGTTTTCTATGTTAAGGGTAACGTGTATTGACCAATGATTCACAGGGTGCTAGTGGTCTGCAAAACCATTGTAAATGGCTCACAACTGCTCAAAGAAACTGTGTTGCCTTCTTATAGCTAAAATTTAGCAGTAACTGGGCATGACAAACCACGAGAATTGTAGAGGGTTGTCAAGGGTCTGTGATGCTCAAGGTTTGTAACTCAGTTAAAACTTCATAATTATGACATTTCTATTTTACAAGGGCATATATAAAGAACACACAGGAATTAAGTAGCAAAATCTAGAAAAGTACCAGCTCATCCACGTTGCAATAGTTGATAATATATAGGAAATTACGGCGGGTGTGGCTGCCAGTCTTTCAAAGGTCGGCTAGATATCCTCCAAGGGCCATGCTGATGATTGACATTTTTTTCTGTTACTGCTTGGAAGCAGTTACAAGGACACTTGAGGGTAGGGTGGACAGGGAAGTGTGGAAGATGGAAGAAGATGTAGTACAGGAAGAGGAGTCCTGAGATTACAAGCAACAGCAAAAGAGGGGTGACACAGAAGTGAAAAAAAAAAAAAAAGTTACTTTTTTATCAGGAACCAAGTCTGCTTTCCGGAGAAGTTCGGGTATTCAGTGTACATTTCTGGACACTTGGACAGGATGCTGCAGTGAGAGGGAAGGTCCTCTCCCTGTGTGCTGAGTCTGGGTGATCAGCTCCTAAAGTGATTCTAGTGACTTGGTTTGCAACAGTATATGGATAGAGACTGACAGACAGCTCTGGTATGACCATCTTCACACAACAGTAAGTACAAGTGATGGAGTTCACTTCAGGAATTTGGTAATCTAATGAATAGAACCCAGCAATCCTATTCAAAGCTATCCCCTCCCATACGAAAGAAATGGTTCCCAGTTTTCAGCCAGCTGATGCTCCATGAACAAATTGCATTTGTAGGTGTGTACGTCAGCTTGTTCCTGTGTCTCCAGTGAGCACCAAACATCAGAATCTGGTCATTGGTCCTCTGCTTGTTAGGAGCAAAACACTCAAATAATAAGAAGCAGGAAACCTGCTCTCTGTTTCAGGGGCTATGAAACAGATGGCTTCTTTATAGGATCGTTTCCCTCTGCAATAAAGCTTTTGCTTTAGTTCTGTGAGTACAGCTCATCTATCTCAGCCAAGGGGATCCTAGAGGCTTTGTTAGTTTTGTGTGTCTGTTTGGGGGCAAGACAGAAAACTTGTTTTCTTGCCATGGAAAATAAATGTGCTCCAGTACAGAAAAACAAGAAGAAGAAAAAAAGACACATTATAACCAAGGAAACAGTGATTTTTCATGCAGGAGAGGAAGCAAAGCATAAAATAGGGTATATGGGGAAACAGGGCAGGCAGAGCCCCATCTTGTGGCAGAAAGTCCCGTTCCTTTTTCTCTGGCTGTGCATGAGTCACCACATCCCAGTGACAATGTTCTGGGGCATTGCTCTGTGCAGCTGGCCTTCAAATATTTAAATCTGTTGGACTACGAGAAAGATGTCTGCTCTTTGCCAAGCAGCTGCCTATAAACAGCTTTGTATATTGCAAGTCTAGACTGCACTAGCCTAATCCAGAAGAGAACAGGAGGAATTGAGTAACTAACTTTTCCTTTCTCGCAGAAAAGAACCTTTTTGTGCTGGGAAGGCAAGGGTGGGTCCGGGTCAAGAAAGAAACTGAAGTGACACTGAGCTTTTTTGATGTTCGCTTGTTCAGTTTGGGAGTCTACTGTGGTCTGGGTCAGGAATACAGCTACTTGCTGACCACTGGCTGCTCTCTTGCTAAAGATAAGCTTGCTACAGCTCCCCCTTGCACCCACTCCAGCTATGAAAGTAGATGTTTCTCCAGGTCATTTCATATTCCAGAACAGTCACCCCACTCAGCTAGCTGCAGGCAGACAGAATACTATCAGGCAGTAACCAGGAATTGCTATTTCAGGATCTGCACAGTCCCAGAGCTACAGGAGTGCAATGTAGATATCTCCTTTATTTGTGTCCAGGTCATGTCTCCTAGGATTTCTTTCTGTAAATACACCCCAAACCATCTACTGCATGTTGAGGAGGACAGGAGCAAAGAACTTGCAGTAAGAGTGTATCAGTCATATCTATGGGAATGTGTGAAAGAGATCAGAGGCACATCCACCTTTTTTTTCTAACAAAGATCCAACTCTTTTAAGAGATGTTGGAACATTGCACTAATGCCAACAGGAGCTGAACTTTGAGATGAGAATTAGGTTCCTAAATACCACCAAGTTCTGAGGTTTAGTGATTGGGGACTTTCAGACAAAAGATGGATTTGTCTGAGTACAACCTATCTCTGGAAGGGTCTGCTTCAGGTCTCCAAAAAAGACTGGAAATCATTACAAACTTCTCTCTTGAGCCTTTTCTTGCTTTCTCATGTCTGTTAATGAGCATTTATTCATGGAGAACACGTTCTCTCTTGCCATTTTGTTACTTTTGCATCTAAGAATGAAGTAAAATGAGTACAGAAAACATGCAAAGTTTTTGCACACTCATAAGTTTATTTGAAACTGTCAAGAGGGATGTTTCATTATGAGCTTGAGCTAGAACTTGTAAATTATCTGAGTTCATTCAGGTGTCCTTGAAAAGAACTTCCTTGAAAACAGACCAATTAACCATCTTGCCCATGTGTATTTCTAGCTCAAGTATGAGTCTCTGGTGGTTCACTTCTGCTTTGCTGGGAGGTGAGGGTGCAGTAAAAAGCCAGCTGGAATCCTTCACCTTCCATGGACACCTTGCTCAGCGTGGCTATGACCAGGGGTCACTGGTTAGCAGCCTCTGCCCTGTGGCTTCCTCACGTCCTCAGTTTACTTCCTTAAAGGTGGGCATTCGCATCACAAAGCTGTATGGCAACTTATTAGTGAACTCGCAAACGGGATATGGTCCTGTCATTGAAAAGGTATTCCTATGTTAGGACATCTGTTCCTAAGAAAATAATCTTAAATGCTTTAGCAGAAGTATTCTGTGATGAAGACATCTGCCATCACACCCTATACACATTAGCTAGATAAGTACTAACCTTATTAATATTTTTTCCTATTGGATGTATCTGAAGGATGCCAGCCTCTGCTATACTATGCGTGCTACAAGCAAGACTTGAGGGAAAATGTCTGGCCTAAGGATCTTCAGGCTGAGCACAGGAGCAAATGAAAACAAGAATGATGAAGTTCATAAGAGGAAGTGGGAAAAGGATCCAGGTGTTTTAGCTTACAAAGTCATGCTTCATACATTGAGCCACACTCACTTCCTTCCCTCTCCGTTAGCCTAAGATTTTTCTACCCTCTTGGGTGTTTTTTCCCTATCTGTAAAAGACAGTGGCTCTGTAAGAGAAATGGCTGGAAAATAAATAAAATAAAAAGGAAAAAGGTGTAATTTGTGGTAGAAATTGTTGAAAGAAACACTGAAAGGGCATACGCTGCAAGATCATATGACACTGGGGAATCTGGATTTATGGCATGGTTTGCTGGAGTGGAGGGACAGGAGATTTCAGAATGCCAGGACTTTACTGCACAAAGTATGCTGACAGCTTTTCTTTGGTTCTAGGGAAGTGTGAACTTCTCTCCTAGAAACTTCAAGGGACACAGGAGAGTCTTCACTAGTGGAAAAGAAGAGCACAAATGCCAATAGCATGAGGAGGCTGTGGATGTTCCCCTGTTTCTGTAAGAATATGGAAATAGTTTTATTGTTATTCAGTATTCTTCTAAGTTTTCTATTTTCTGTTAAAAGAATTTAAAAAAATACTTCAGAAGGATTCTTTTCAAAAGGTCAGAAAGCGGTATTAGTCAGGTTTGTTTTGTTGAGCATCTTTTGAAGACTGTTTTTCTAGTGTAAACAAAACCTTGAGAAATACCTAATTGGCAATTAAATAGCTCTGGACATCCTTATGTTTAAAAAAAAGGATCTTTAAAAAAAGCCTGATATGGGCATAAAGTTTCAGCTTGGCTTACAAATGTGTTCTCAGTGAGTTTCAGATGTGTTACTTGCAAATCTGTTTACCCACTACTCAGTGCTGGCTCCAGCTAAATTATATTCTTTGCAAAATATATTATCCATTTTTTTTCTCCCCAGCTTTTCTTCATATGTTTTCTTTGCTGACACTCAGTTGTTGACGTTCACATTTTGTTGCATTATGCAATGAATTTACTTAAGGTCTTTAGCTGAGTAATGGTCTTGCAATTTGTGGAGGCCAGGTCCTTCACCAGAGAAACATGTCAGAGTGCTGTGAACTCTGGCCCCCAAAGGCAGAGGTGGGAATTGTTGCTAGTGGATGCCAATACTCAAATCTAAATGGGATGTTTCACCTTTTACAACAACCTTCAGTCAGATGGAAAACTGTAAGACAGCAGAACTCCCTTACCTTTCCAAGTATCACTTTGTCCTGAGCCCCACAGCCTTCTCTGCACATCCTGTAACCTAAAGTAAGTTTTCTTACCTCTTTCTGTATCTCTCCCCATCTCTTCCCAAACACAGCTTCTTGTCTTTTGTCTATGCATCCCTGCTCCTATCTGTCTTCATTACTGATCGTGTGAGTTAGAACTTTTAATTTATTCACCATGGATCAGCTTAACACTGCACCTTTCTGTAATTCACACCATATCCTGCCTGCTGTTGAAAGTTGTTTAATTCTGTAAAGCTTTCCAAGTTACAAGCTGCTATGTACTATGTCATCTTACGGTGTCATCTTGAATCTTTAATAAAGTTGTTCTCAACCAATGTTTCAATAAATGCAATGTTCGTGGTAAGATGAGATCATATCATCATGATGAGCAATGACATTTAATGGGATAGAAGATACAGACAAAGGGAGTAATGGGGTACCTTAGAGAGAAAAAAAAACCCTTTCCCACTATTTTTTTGCATTCAGAGATTTCAGTTCTTTTTGCCTGAGATTTCTCCCACATAATTGTCAAATTTAATTATTTAGAACACATATCCAATAATGCGCTAAGATTAATTCCCTGGGAAACTGTCAAACATTTAAAAAGGAGTGGTGAGAAAAGCCCTGGAGGGATTTTGTTTAGCGTGACTGCAATTCAGAAAAAGATACATGCACCAATACTAAGGGCTTGGGTATTTGCATATCCATGTAAACGTGCAGTGTTTATACGTGCGTATATATTCATTTGCATCCTAAACAAAAACAGAATTCCTGTGAAAAAAAAAGAAAAATAGGTGGACGGAAACTGTCCCTTTTTAGACAGAAAAAATCCCAGAACATTTCTAGTCTGTAAATTGATACAGACAGTTGACACGAAGGTTAGTGCTGGGTTATTTGTGATGGAGAGGTGAGGTTTGTTTTTTGTGAGGATTCATTATGCTACAGAAACTCGGATTCTTACAGGTGCACAGGCACCCAATTACAAATGAAAATCAATAGGAAACACAATCACCTTCTTAAGAATCTGAGCCTGAGCACCTGATGCAAGGCCCATTTTTTGGTTTCCATGGACTTGGGAACAGGACGTATCTCAAAGATGCTGCAAATAGAGATGAGGTCAAGGTCTGCTGCTCAGTGGAGGGAAGATAACGTGCTAAAGCATTAGTGCACTCAGCTTCCTGGCAACTTCCCTGTGTCCCCCAGGATGCTTCAGCGTTCACAGCTGTGAACGAGCAGCTCAAACATTTGAGCACAGGGATCAGGCAGAGTTAAGCAGGTAGAGAAGGACGATAACAGGACTGCAAATAGCTGAGAAGAGGAAAGTGAATGCAGGACAGGTAGTTTAAATTAATAACTCCATTCCAGATATTTCCACTGCCCATTAGTTCACTGTTCATGGATTAGCACTGATTTACCTGAAAAAGGTGCAGGAGGGATGACAAGGAGCTGTTGACATATCCTGAATGACAGGGGTGGGGAGTGAGTGGGTGTTCATAGAAGCAAGCCAGGGACAAGCGGTTGCCTGAGCAGCCTTGGAGGAGCTAGAAGGACCAAGGAAGCAGCAAAGGATGTTCCTCATCTCTTCTGCTTTCAGAGGGCACAAAGAAAATATTTGGTGAAGAGGGACTTTCAAAGAGCAGAGCCAAATAAGCCAGCCATGAGCCCTCCCTGACCTGTCCTCTCTTAAACTAATGATATTTTCATACACCCAGAGCTGTCAGGATGGATGGAGTAAGAAAGGATTAAAGCAGACATAAATTTCATTTCTAAAAGCACTCTGAAATTTTAAAGCCCACAAGACATGGTGGAGCCTACTTATTAGTTGACATGCTTAACTTTCCCCTTCGTTTTTGCCTATTATTTCAGGATGTCAGAGACTGATTGCATTATTTTTGCTTGTCTTTTGTCAGTGACTTTTGGGGCTCCTCAGGCACTCTTTGTGCATGTGTGTTTACGCACACGTGCATGGGATTAAGGTGTCTCAATTTTGTACATGTTGTTTTACACAATATATTGGTAAAGCCTTGGACTTTAGCAAGAATAAAGCTGTGAGAATCAGGACAGATAGCAATAGCTTCTGCTAATGGTGGTGAATTGGAGAGCAACCAGAAAATAAATCAGGTATGCTTATTTTTTTTGCCACTATGAAATACTGTTCCTGGTCACTTGCTTTACTCAAGAGTACCCTGAAAACTAGAACTGGGAAGAAGCGATTAATATTATACTTCTCAGGTGTTGAGCAAGTGTCTCCTGGGAACAATTTCTAATATTCAGAATAAAATAAGAGCATGTGAGAGCTCTGTCACCCAGTGTTAAAACTCTTCACAGCATTCCCTAAATATTCCTTGATTTTACCATTTCTGTGAGTACCTGAGAATGGATGGTAATCCCCCTGAAAATAAACTTTAATAGTGTAATTAAAGCTGCTCCAGGTTTGAACATCAGGGAGCTCAATACTGTAATCTCACTTCTGGGATGATATATATGTGGTTCCCACTGGATTACTGCTTATCCCAAAATACATCATCTGCTGTCCTTACAGATCTGCTCCATCTCTCTCCTCTGCTTGTGGTATTGCTATAGCACCTCCAGACCTACTGTCTTGACACTATCCCATCCTAAAAAACACCACAGCCCTAAAAGGAAATCTCTTTGCTGTTGCACCTGTGAGTTAAGTCATGTTAGCCACGTGTTCTCAGTCTGGCAAGGGACATAGCTTGAGACCTGCCTTTCAGCAGGTTTCAGAGGGGCAAAATTTCCTTTCTTTGTCTTAAGACATGGACTAAGTCCCTGACATATTTCAGAAGGGAAAAAAAACCCATCGTCCACCCTGACGTGAAACAATTCTTAAATGGGTTGCTGTTGACAGGGTTACTATTGACCTTGGCATTATGATGGATTGCCCCAAACTTCATCACCCGGGGAAGATGCACGGACATTTCCTTTTACACATATCTTTCAAATCACTCATCAAAATGTGGACTACACTGTGGGGCAAGAGCTGAGGTCTTGTTGATCTTCCCAAGCTGTTTTTGCTTAACAAAACACAAGCAGGCAAAATTTAGATCTGTATTGTCTGTTTGACATAAACAAATTACATTGTGGGTCAAATGATATATAGAAGCTATCCTATTAGTTTGACAGGTTATATAAAATATCTGTTGGTTTAGAAAAAGAAAAAAAAAGGCACAACACTTTTCGCAGTTATAAAGTGTAGGTTGTTTTTTATTATTATGTACAGAGAACTGTGAAGTCAGGTGGTAGTAACCACAAGACCAAGCAGCAGAAGTGCTGAGGTAAGCATGACAAAAGTGTTCTAGGTAGCCTCTAAGTTATATCCCAATGTGGTACTAGTGTGGTTAAGAGATGCTTAGGAAGTTAATATGTAAAAGAGCTGCAATAAAGTATGAAAGGCAAGCCTGAGGGTTGGCTGTATGGAGTTTTCCACAGGACAATACTTCTAGGTGTCATAGCACCCTGTATCTGGCAGGTTGGGTTGAGATAAATAAGGCGCAGAACTGCTTTGATGTTGGAAATATGCAGAAATTTTAACTCTGTTTCCCGATTTCTGCTTAAGCAAGCCTGTGACTTTCTCTAATAATCTTTGTGTGGCTGATCAGAAGCAAACCAAACAGAGATAAGGTGTGGCAATTGTGCTACTTAATTTCAGTGTTATCTGATGTTTGTGACCCACGTCTTCCATAATATGGGCTATTGATACAAAATTAGTCGATTCTTCCCTGTCAGTGAAGATACCTTGCTAAAACAGGCTTGCATTCAATTTCAAGTCTCCCTTTGAGTACTGTTGCTAGGAGAGAGACATTTAACTCTGTCCTAGATGACATAGTCATTAGAGGAACAATTAACAAAAGCGATCCTCTGCCTTGCTGAGCAGTGAAAGGTGTCTTCACCTAGATAGCCATTCTAAGGGGAGATGCACCAACTAAGGAGGAAGGACAGCATCCCCTGTTGGTGCTAAAAATAGTCTACAGGCAAGAACCATATCACCTGAGAAAGGTTATGAAGTTGAGCAGAGTCCCAAAGCAGAATTTACTCTTGATAAAAGGGGAGTCCTCCTCCACAAAACAGTGAAGGCTGGGGAGGAGGGGGAGAAGTGCATAGCGAGTGATGGCTCCGTGGGGCAGAGCTTGTGCCTGCAAGAGATTGTTTGGTATTTGGGTGCATATTCCCTGGCAAAATGTGAATTTAAACATTTCTGAAATAGTTGTTCAGGTATCTTGAGTTTCATGAAAGTGTGCAGGCAGCTTAACGTGAGGTGCTGCAAGCGAAAACCAGCTATTGCTCTAATTTATACCTCAGGGCCTTTTTGCTGCTCAATGTATGTTGAAATGGAGTGGGCCTAAAGGGAATGTAAATTCATCTTATTTCTGCCCTCGTTTTAGGCTGTTCTCCCAGAATGTAACAAAAGATACTGTGCATTTTGCTAGGAATTTCTTTCTGCTGATCTCCTCAAAATATAACTTCTATTATTGTTTTAGCTCATGGTCTATATTTGACTTCTCGTGCCTACAGTATGTGAGCAGGCAGTGGATCTCATTTGGCCTCCTAACATCTGTGTAGAAGGAGGCAGTCTTCTAGAAAAGTAATGGACTCCTAAATTCCCCCGAAGTACTTTTTTCTCTGACTCTCACTGAAATGAATGGGAACCGAATTGTTTTAAGTCTTTAACCACTTGTAAGAGATAGTGATAAAGTGGAGACTTGACCTGGGCCTGAAGTCCCCCGTCTTAAAATGTGGATTTTAAAGTGCAAGGAGTGAGGACATCCCAGGTTTTAAAGTGCAAGGAGCACTTTTAGAGGTGAAAAATCCTTTTCACTATGAACTAAGGGCATTTTCAGTGAATGAGTCTTCCTCTCAAATATGCGTGACACTGACAAAATTAGGCCATGCCACTGAATTACAGGCTATTTGGTGCAATTAGGCAGTCTTATTTGTTATATTTCATCTTTCATTGAGATCAGATATTGCATTCTCATTCTGTCTTGACTATATTTTAACTTGTGATTCAAAGTAGTTCTGCATGGGAATCAGTCACTGCAGTATGCTGAGCTAGAATGCTCTACTCACAATGCAAAATTCAAAGGCTTTATTAATATTTTGCAGTATTTTTGCATATGTCTCATTATGCATATAACTAGACTCCTGTTTAGCATATGTATCAGTGACATGTGATGCAAAGGATATAAACTTAGTTATAGAAATACAGCTATACTGAGTGCCTTCCAAAAATAGATTTTCTTTATCTCCTTTAAACGTTACACTTCTGAACGCTGTCAATGTATATGCCAACTTCAGGATCTAACGTGTATTACTAGTAAAGCTAGTCATAGGAAATGGGATGGAACCACAGTCAGTCCATGTGAATATTTCTGATTCTACTGAAATTGAGGTACATTGACTCAATTTAATTTCCTTTTCAAGCAAGAAAGAGTAATATTCTAAGAATATGACACTGTCTCTTTTTAAAATTTGTGAGTCTATATTTACTCATTTGGAAGTCACCACTTGCCCACTTTACTGTTTTTTTTCCAGTAGGGAAATACATAAAATTTCAATTAGAAACAGGCGTAAAAGATTTGTGTTTTGTTGGAATTAAACATTTCTGAAGACCCTAAACAATCCACCCTTATTCTTCTTGGCCACCGGGTAGAGCTCTCCTTCCTGGAAAATTTCAAAATTTTTAGATGTTCTTCCCACCTGGAATGAAGCCAGTCTTAGTGCAGCTTGAGTAACAACAACAGCTTTCTTGCTGTATTTTTGATCTTGCATAACCATCTGGCTTACAAACTCTTAATTCCTGATAATATTATTTACCTTTCTTCACAGTTTCTGTTTCAGTAAGCACAGTTAAATTTTCATCCCTTTACTCTCAGGGTTTCTGTAGCTTGAAGACCAAGATAATGCTGCAAGGCATTTCTTGGCACGATCTAATCAGTTGAAAATGCTTTGCAAAGGCAAAGCCAGTGGACTCAATTGACCATGAGATTTGACTTCCGCGGGTTAAAACTAATGATTTTTTCTAACTGCCTTCTGACCCTGGCCAGTGTTTCACATCTGACTGCCTCATGCTCACTTGCTGCAAGAGATGGTCAGAATTTCTCTATTTTGCTAATAGTTTTTCAGCCTTCAAAACATATTGTGATCTCAGAGTCTGTTTAGAGAAGTTTGAAAGGAAGCAGGCTTCTAGCTTTGGGGGTTGTTCTTCTTAGCTCTGTGCTTTTGACTTTTCTTTTTGTTATTTCTTATTTTCCAGACAATAATACTATCAATATAAAGTTAAAGGGAATTCCCTAGCTGAACTTGTCTTTTCACAGACTTCTTATCTGTCTAAACATTCGTCTGCGCGGAGCTTAGATCCTGCCTTAAAGTTTTATGGCAGTTATTTTTATTAGATACTTTAAAGATTTTTTTTGAACATTCTTCCTTTTCTCTGTTAAAGAAGACTGATTTTCATGTAAATTCCGTAACACTGTTCATATCCCAGGGTCCCTTTGTAGCTGCAGAGTTATCCTGGGATCCAGGGCTAAAGCAAAAGCTGGTAAAAGGAAGAAAGGACTCTTCAATGCAGTGGTAGAGCAGCTGAGTTACTCCACTGTGGGTTTAGTGTCAAGTTGCACCTCAGATTTTTTCCAGAGTCTGCCCCTTTTGCACTAAAGACATCAATAACCTTATGGTCTTTATGGCATACTCTTATATGATTTTGGGTATAAACACTGTAGTAACTTAGGTGTTCTGTGAATTCCTTCAGCTCTGGATTGATCTTTTTTGGATTTGTATGACGTGAAATGAAACAGAGTATTCTCAGTGATCAAAAGGATTGAACATTCTTGTCTTACACAGTGGACACACTTTTTAACTTTTTGAAAGCCAATAAGCATATAACAAGGCCATTTGTCTGAGCATGTGCTGTTGACTCTGTGCCAGGACTCTCCAGACCTTTACAGTCCTGGATAAGTAATGCACAGTTTTACCCACTATAAACTAATCAAGTGGACTACATCTATTGGTCCATAACGATTTGCTGCTAGTCACAGTCCCTGACACTAAATGTCTCTTGGATGTGTATAACCCTGATGACAAACCACTCCTTGCCACCCATGCTTTATCACCTGCATATCAGACTATGCTTTGCTGTTGTACTCTCTCTCCTTCAGAGTCCAAGACATTAGAAAAGAAACATGACTAAGGCATCTCTCATTGAATTTCAGGGCAATGCTTTAACACATCAGACCCTGAGTGTTCTGCTAAGCTCTTCTAAACAGCATGTGGAAGACATGACAGAATTAAGTTCATGCTTACTGCTCCCTGTCACAGTTTGGCTGCTAAAACAAAAGCTTCTCCCCTCACTACACTCAAGCTTTGCTAGAGATATTATTCACCGCAGGAGGCAAATACAAAATGTGTTGGACTGTTACTGCCTGGCTCACAGTGTCTGAACACTCTGCTCTCTCCAGCCAGAATGTAACAGGAGTCTTCTAGAGCTTTTATAAAAAAATTATTTAAGGCACAGGGTCATTACTGAAAAGGTATTCACAGTGAACACAAGTAAGTTAATTATCTTAAGCTACAGATAATAATTCATGAAAATTGTAATTTAGCCACATGACTGTATCATGCAGCTTCTTTACTGGTATAAATTGGCTTAACTCATTTTTCTTCATAGAGCGACACTAATTTAGATTTTTGGAGAATTTGGCCACATCTCTTTATTGTGCTAAGGTTATCTATGTTGTCGAATGTCATCTACTGCAAGGATGGAAGTCAGTTCAGGGACAAACCTGTCAGATCATATTGTTCCTGTCTGTTGTGGTAAAATACAATCAGAAATGCAGAAAGCATCTCTCTTTCAGAAAGGTAAAAGAGCAATACAGAAGAGCAAAGACATACTAATACATCTAGAAGATGTCATCTTTCCTAAAATGCATGTTTTGTGGGAATGTGATTTTAAAAAGAGTGATACATCTTCATATATTTTAGAGATAACTGACTTTTTCTTGATTTTATTTCCTTCTCCCTCCAACATTTTAATGGAAAAAATATTGAAAACATTTTATTAAAAACTTTTACTAAGTTTTTACTAAGAAACAGTCCTAGTAAAATTTCACTAATTTTGTGTGGGTATTTTCAGCTTTATTCCTTAACCTATAGCTTAGATTTCTATGTTTTAACTATGTATAATAATAATAATAATAATAATAAATGATTGCTGTAGCTAACCAGTCCAATTAAAATGTGGAATATTGCAGTCACATGCACAAGTAGTCTGTTCTAGTACAGGTATTTTTGATAGAATAGATTTACAGTTCAATTTTGGATGAAATAAAGTCAAGCATTACAAATTAGCTTCATGGACAATTTTGCAAGCAGACACAAATGGCAAAAGTATCAATTATGAGTACAATACAGAGTGGGTAGGAAAACTGACCTCCCACTTTTCCTGCCTCTGGGTAACATTTTCAAGAAGATATGAAGGTAAGTAGATTGGGGTAATCTAAAGGAAAGATACACTCAAGTAGAAAAACCATCATCATATCAAGCAATTGAATCCTCCATTTTTCATTTCTTCAACTCTATTACATAGATTTCTGGCCTTGCTTGGGTTTCTCTCACCCAAGGGGGTAGGGTCTGTCAAAGTTTCATGGGCTCAACTTCCCACCCAAGGTATCAATGAGGCTGATATTTTCAACAGGAAAAGCAACATGAATACACACAGTGTGGAGTGGCTCCATCAGAAATGAGTCACCAACGAGAAAATGTAATGGGGGAGTTGTGTACAGTCCATCAAATCTTTCTGTGAGAAATAGCAGGTTAAGCTTGAGTGTTGCTTTGTGTCTCTCAGCTGGATGGTTCCTCTGTCCTCCGTTATTTCTATAATCAACACTAAATTACTATCAGAAACTTTGAGGCTATCAGATAACCCTCAAATCAGGCCCAGCCCTGCAGCTTATATAGTTAAACAGAGATTATTTCTGTTTGCTGTAAGAAATCAGGCCCTTTCAATTTATTACTTTTCAGTATGTGAGAAATATCTTTCTTTTTTCTTCCTCTGCAGCTAATAGACATTTTTCGCTGGTTCACAGAGAGGAACAACTTATCTTGGGAAGGCTGAAATATTTCCTGCCCTCATCTGGCCATCCCAACCACTCTGATGGATCCTCTGCTTCTCACAGTCTGAATGGTTCAGCTGCCTGTGTAACCCTACGGACTGAAGAAAGCTAGAATCTCTCTTAGTTCACTTTAAAGTAATTGTACTTAAACAGCAATGTTCCTACAGTATCAGAGCCAAGGTAGGGGAAATTTGAAGGGGCCAGATGTCTATAGACTTTCCCATTCATGAATCAAAACCCCAAATGGCCGGGGCTCATAGTATCAAGGGCGTGTTGGTATCTCATTCACAAAGACATCACTTAGTCTGCAAAAAAACCTTTTTCTTCTCCAACAAGTTCCCGTTTTCTTGACAAATCAAGGGCTAGGCCTCTGAAAAGAGCAAATGGCCCCTGTTTAAGTGACATTTCCTCTGGTGAGCCCTACTAAATTCAGTTCTTGTACCTCCTAAAGAAATCTTGAGCTCTTCCCAGTAGTGCCACCTTCAGAGTCTAAAGTCACATCTTTAGCAGGACTGAAGGGAAGCCGTGAAACGCCTCCCAACTACAAAGCAGCAGATTTGGTGTTTAAAGGGAGAAGCACACGGAGTCCCAAAGTTTGTCAGTAAGTGAGGACATGATGTTTTCCGTCTCTCTGCCTGAGGGACGATGCAATCATCTGGCACGTGTTTACAAGACATGAAGTAACTTGGCTGTAGTGTTTCAGGTCAGATCCCTTCCTCTGCTGAGCTTTGAAGAGGTGTCAGAAGGGCAGGAGCACTGTGCATGAATATGGATGTGTGGGTTATTTTCTCCCATGCTTAGGATTTGATATAACTGTATTAGCACCTGCTGAATAGAAAACTGAATTCTTCCTGCCACTTGAATGACAAAGCTGCCAAAATGGTGATGAATATTTCTTCCAAGGCTGATAAAGTACTCTCTCAGTGCTGGTCACCACTGAGGCTCTGGGAAACCTTCAAATGCAATTTTCCCTGTGTAGGGTTGTACTTATTTTGATTTTCAATGAATTACATCAGGGTGAAACCACCCAAAGAGGAAACATAAGGAAAGAAAAAGATTTAACTGGTGTGTTTCTGATTGACTGTGTAGTTCAATATTGTGCTGTGAGCTGCATTATCAATTAAGCTCATCTTTTTTACAGGGACAGGGACAACTCTGGAGGGAAAACAACTTTTGCTAAGTTATATACAAGACAGTGAAATTACAATAACTCGTTGGGATTGGGTCTTTGACATGGGTGAGACAGGGTAAACCACAGCCCACAGTGTATCAGGTACTGGTGTTTATTTAAGAACAAGTGAATTAGAGCTTTTACCTTACTTGATTATCTCACACATGTGTGCACACTCACTCTCTCCCAGCACTTCATTCACCAGGCCCCAACTTCCCTTCCTCACAGAGAGTGGGCACTTCAGATAAGGTCACTCACTGTCCCTGAGCAGTCATTGTCCTGATCTCCATGATCTTCCCCACATCCCACATCTTTCCTCCAGCAGGATCTTCCCCTTCTTTCTGACCCCTCTTCCTCCTTCTGAAACCATTTCTTTTTGGGAACCACTTATTGAACAACCTCCTCTTTTTCCAGTCCCCAGTCTCCTGTTCTCCCAACCTAAATAATCTACACACATAGAAGTAGACTACAGTTCATGAGCAGCTAAAAAGTTCATTGTTGGTCATTCACCCCCCTCACACGTGTATACCCAGTCATCTGCGACCTGTTGGCATTCATTGTTTGAACTATTTTTTGCCTTTTTTTTTTGCCTATAAGGGCTGGTGAAAAGCAGCTCTCTCCCAGAGTCAGCAGATCTGTCCTGATTTCTGCCAGTTCAGAATCTGGCCCGGAGACACTTTGCCTGTGTTCCACAGGTGGAAAAGGGGGTTTGAAACATGTTCAGGCACATTTGTTTAGCAGAAACCAGTCCTAGAGGTGGAAAAGTCCTTTTCTTGCTTGCTTGAATGTTTATGTTGCTGTTTTGCAACGGAAACATTATTTTTCTCATTAAAATCTTGTGCACAACATTGTTTGAGCACCATGTAAAGCCTTCATATAAAGAAGATATACTGCTTTTCCTCTTCATTTTACTTGTTTAGTTCGAGTCCTGTGTGATTACTTTAACGCAGAGGTTTGCTGCTGAGGGTGATCTGAAGTGCAGTGCTTGCTGCTCTCCCAGCAATGAGGTTACCTCCATGAATCCCCAGCTGGAACCTGTTTGAATGCTCTGCTCCATTTCAAATTAATGCAAAAAAGCAACATTAAAAGAGAGCACAGGCTGAAAGAGAGGGACATTTTACAAACTTACCAAGTAACCTTGTCAAGAATATGAAGTTATATCACCTCCCTGCTTTCTGTATTACCTTCCAACATGCTCAGTTTCTGATATATCCTCTTAGCATTTTTTTTTTTCTGTGGTGAATTAAACCACTGAAATAGAATGGCATAAAGATTTGGAGTTTAATGTTTGCATGTCTGGTTTCAAATTTTGACAAATTTTGTTCAATCCTCCCTGTCCCACATTTCATCAGTCAGTTTCACAGATTTGATAGAAAGAATTATGATGAGCCTGCATGGGTCCCTTGCCTTACACTGCATGTCACTAGTTCAATGAATCCTTGGGAAAATAACTTTAGAAAACTATGAGATAACAGTGTTTAAAAATCACCTCTGTGTATATGTGCAGACAGACCTGAATTTCACTACCCATGCCATGGGCTAAATGCATGCCCTTTGGTCCAGCAGATTTATAATCACCTTAGGTCTGTTTGTCCCTGATGTACCCGTGTGTTGCCTGCATTGGCAACCTTCAGGGTAGAGCAGCCTCAGCTGATCAGCATACACTAATTTCTGAGTTCCCCTGTGCATGAATAGTCTAAGAAAACCAAAGATCTGGTGTTTTCCAGTGACATGACCTAAGGTTTTGAATTTCTCTATGGGTTATGGAATGCCTTTCTCCTCTTTTTGGGAATGCCTTGTCCCTGGGGTAACACTCAGGGTAACAGAGGCACAGAAGGGATTTGATGGAATAGGGGAGCGTCTGGTGAGCTGGACATTAGGCTGTGGATTTCTCTTTGCAGAGATACACAGGTGATGAGAAAGGGGAATTATTATATGTTCCTGCTTCTCCTTGTGCAATGGAAAGCTGAAATGCACTGGAGGAAGGAGGGGATGTCAGCTTCTGTTTGTATGATAGATTAAAGAAAGACATGACCTAAGAGCTCTAGCTGAACTGGTGTGGCAAGTAGGGAAGTTGGGCTCCGGTGTATGTTTGTAGTTTGAGCCTTCCATGGTTTTCTGAACCACTGTAGGGAGCAAAAGCCATCCCTGTGTATCTAAAGGGGGCTTTATGTCACATTTCTGTGGGCAATGCACATGTATTAGTTGGTGCTTCTGTATGTCCCCTGAAACAGGCAGCAGCCCTGCACCTGTCCCATTCCCATGGTGGCAGGAGTTGCTTAGAAGTTGCTTTACCCATTGCTAAATAAAACAACATCTGGATTGCGCAGCTGCGTAATACTGAGCAACTGCCTCTGCAGCACCATGGTGAAGTGCAAGAAACACAGCTCTTTGTCTCCCTCCAATGGCTAATTAGCGTCAGAGCGTACAGCTGGGGGCAAACCAGGGGCAAACCTTCCAGGGACTGCTCTTTATAGCCTCTGAATCAGCTGCTTAAACATTTATATCCAGGGGTTTGGAGTTGTGACGTTGAAACCCATCGGGGAAAAGGTGGATCTATATGCACTAATGTTTTGAGACTGGGCGTTTAGTTGCCTGAGCTGAGACATGGGGTAGAACAGAGGGCTCCAGCCTTCCTTTCTGAACCATAGTCACATCACATAAGGTCCTTCCCCCTTCATAAATTCATCTAGAAGAAGCAAGCCGGTAAATACAGCTGGGACATATGAATTTCTACCTCTCTTCTTTGATGAAAGAAAGGACGTGGGATTTGCAATGTTTTGTAACAGCAAGGAGCTGGCTTTTAGCTCTCATCGGAGACATATCCAACAGTATAGCTCTCCTCTGTGTCCTGCTGTGACACCAGGGCCGTCCTGTAGCACGCTGGCCTGTCACTGCTGTCACCTGCAGCATCCTTGGGCTTTGGGAGGATTTGGTCCTTCGCCGCCTGACCTTTGTGTGTCTGTGATCTGAGATGATCACAGCCTGCATAAACACAGCCACAGGCAGAAACAGAGATTTGCTGAAGCTCTGGCTGTTCTGAACTAGGGATGGGCAGACCGTGAGCCAAAGCAGACAGAGAGGCACTGAGAGAGCAACAGGGCACTGGGGGGAGCAAGGGGCTGGTCTCTGGCTCAGTTTCTGACTTATGTCAGCAAGCCACAGCTAAGGTCAAAGAACTGTCGTCACAGACAGGAAAACAAATATTATCCAAGGACATATCCAAGTAAAAACACCATGAAAGACACATCTGAAATACACCTTCAGAAAAAAAAGTTGAAAAATAGGAAGCTTTGCCTAGAGACAGCCTGCAACTCCTGTAACCAGCATCCCTGTGTCCTACCATATTCTCTGGAACCCAACTGGATGGATGGATCGATGGATGGACGGATGGAGGGAAAAAAGAGAGGAGAAAGGGACTGGCTACATCTCAAGGCCACAACTCAGCTTGACCTATGCCCTTAAATTCACTGGAGTCCCTGTACCAGCTCTGCTGCTGCATCCCTTTGTCAAAACAGATGGGAGTAAATGTCATCATTAACATGTTCCAGCCAGGAAGTCAAAGCAATAACATGAAAGGTGTCAGCAGAGCTGAGAGGGGAAGCTAGTGCTTGTGGAGTCTAAACCTGGCACCGATCCAGGCACCCATGCCGGTGCTGATCCAACAGTTCCTCTGCTCAAAGGTCTTGGCCCCATCACCTGTGACTAACAGCACCTTGGAAGCTGGAATGGCACTGGCTGCTGAAGGCTGCAAGGCTTTTGATGCAGAAGAAAGAAGTGATGTATGTGTGATGTATCCTTCAGCTGTGTAGTTTGTGGTTGTTATTAGGGGTGGAAAAAAGGAAAGTTCAAGTCAAGATGATAAAGCATATCCTTTTTATCATTTTCCACACTTCTATGGGGGAAACTCCCATGCTACAGTTGTCAAGATAGTGAAACTCCTCCAGTAAAATTACTGACATCCCTAGTCGTCCATGTGTAATTATAAAACTGTGCTTAAGTCATAAGGAAGAACTATTTGTTTGTTAAACACACAGCTATATGTATGTATAAACAAAGATGTGTCAGTAAACCCCAGTTGTCCATGAATTATGATGGTTTCTCTAGGGATAACCTATATCCATTCCATAGTACATATAACAGGGCAACACAGTTCCAGAGCTGTACAAGATAAGCATGAAATAAGCTATATCAGAGCTGATTCTGGTATCCCTGTCCAGCGGTGATCTTAGAAACTTGCATTCTCTTTAACTATTACAGGCAGTGGAGGTGGGATATGGCGTAATTGGGAACAGAAAGTTCATGTAGCAGCAAAGGTCAGTTCTTCCAATGCCATCTGATAGTTTGATGGACATTTTGGGGTCAAATTGTTAATACTGCCAAAGTGAAAGGCATGACCAGGAACAAAACCTCACTAGAAACTTATCCTTCACAGAGAAGATCTTAGGACATCTGAACTAAGAGTTGATATGGTTGTTTTATTTACATTATTTAAAAATCAAGGTCCTAGACAGGAGATTGCTTTTTTGTTTACTTATTGGTAATAGACCTGTTGAGCTCAGACACAGGGCATGTTCAGAGAAAATAAGATTGTAAATTCTCTCCCAGACCACATTAGCAAACAAAAAATAAAAAAAAGCCACCAACCGACTCATATCGTTACTCCAGCCTGAGTTGCAAATTACTCTTTTCTTGTCTCTCCATTGCCAGAATTAAAACACTTTTGACTATCCCATTTGCACAGCTGGCAAGAGCAGCAGCAAGCCACAGTCAGAGAACACCTTGAGGTATGAATCCCAAAGCTGCTTTTTCCCGTATTCCAATCTTCTAATCTCCTGGCTAAATCCTACTGAAATGGTGTGTCCAAAGGGAGATGAATATGAAAAACTAAATGGACAGAATTAAAAGCTTAGTCCATGCTTGCAGCTGCAGCGATAATTTGAACTTCTGCAGCAACATTTATCTACAGTGGGACAATACAAACTGATGCCAAGAAAACTGATGAGCTCCCTTCAGGACAACTAACTTTGCAAAGAGCTGTTCTTACAGCCAACATTTATTTTTACTGCACCATTGGCAAAGGTCACTAAAGAGTTATTGTGGCTGATTGATTTCTCTTGTGTTTTTGTCAGACAGATTTGTTTATGCCTAGTACCGTGTTCCAAGAAAATCCTGCTTTAAAGGATTTAAATTAGCAACAAGAGTATGACATTTGTCTGTCTATGTGGACAGCATCACCATGACCACAAAGTATTTGTTCTAACCTATCATTACAGGATTAGGAGTTACTGCCAACAACTGGCTGTCACAATTTGGGTTCTCAGTGGTTTCTATTTTATTGGTAAAGGAATTGCTATTTCTTTCTTATCCTCTGAAAGAGGTGAAAACTTTGGTGCTGTTTTTCTTTGTCAGTGACCAGCAGAACTGTTAATGCATCCTAGTAAATTGTTTTTTTACCGAGATACTCTGAGATGAAGCAAATCCTACTTAAGCTACCAAGTTTTCTCAGAAAACCCTTGTGAACAAAATAACCCTTTCCATTCACCATCTTGGAATAGCACTGCGTTCTTCCAGGGTCACTAAATCACTGGTCAGTTCTTGACATACCCAAAATAAGACGCAGGAAAGCTATTATAGCCAGAGCTCACAGTGCCCAGCACTGCAGTTCTTACTGTAGAGACTTATGACTTCAGTTGGAGTGAACTGTCTCTTTCCTCAGTGCTGGCTAAGACAGTAGTGATCTTATGATAATGATTTCTCTCCAAAGAGAAGTGATGGAGACTTTATTCGTGTGGGAAAATGCTAATTTGTTATATGCAAACCATTTCACTGAACGTGCTGCCTCTAACTTCAGAACTGAAAGAACAGCAAAAATTGAAATGAAATGTGAAAATGGGGTCAAAACATTCTATTTGCAGCATTTAAAGCAGAATGATTTAATATTTCATTCCTTTTGGTCTCTTTGTATTTATTTATTTATACAAAAATGTAAATCAAGTCCAAATGAAAAGTCTGACCCATGTCAAGAAGGTATGTCTCCTACCTCTAGATTCTTCTCTCATGATTTGAGTGGCAAGACTTTTCCTACATTTTGGTTTTTTTAAGCTCAAAATTTTTAAGATTTACCCTATCTCAATTAAAAAAACCCCAACAATTTATTTCAGAACCATATTCACCAGGACTTGGACCTGAAATGGGTGGCTGCTCCAGGGATGGATTTTTTTCCCCACTTTTAATCAGACTTCAGAACAGAGTAACCTTTTATTTTTTAAAATCTTTTGCATGTCCATGTTAGTTTTCCTACCAGCTTAGTGTCTGGACCAGCAAGGAATATGTAGTTTCACGTAGTTAACCATCTGTATGTAGTAGAGAGAATGGTAATTGTCCAGAGGACAATGCTGCATAGCATTTATTTTAGAATAAGGACTTAATCTCTTCCTTTGCAACATTAAAAAATATCTCAATTCTACAGCTGAATTCTACAAAAAATGAACCTTTTCATCCATGGCATGCTTACCAGAAAAAGGCATTTCAACACGATATTGAGCTGAAAGTCCTGCTTGGGTCATTGTGACGTTGGTGATTATTGTATTTGCAACCCTTTGTCAAGTTTTAGAGGTTTTAGACTGACAGTTAGGAGATATTTTCAGACAGGTAAGAAAAGCGAGGCTAAAGAAACAGCAAGGGAGGGCTCTCTTCAAGCAACAACTTTCTCTTATTAGTGCTGAGAAGACCCCAGATGGGAGGGTTGTTGCATGATGCTCTGCACACACGACAGCACAGTTGCAGCTATTATCTTGTCCCAAAGTGGCTGGAGCAGAAAAGAGTATTTTGCTGTTTGTGGCAGCACTTCTCAAGAACAGTGGTGGTGCAGCACCACAGATCATAAAGCACTTCATGACCACTAAATCACAAAACATGCAAGTGCAGATAATGTTTTATCCCAGCTTTCTCAGAGTGCAAATTAGGGAGCCAGCGAGTCCGTGTCTGATGTATCTGTAACTGCGTACTACAGCTCATTAAAGCAATTCACAGTGAAGTTAGACTTGTTGCTTCTGAATGAAAAGCCGCTAGCAGAAGAACCAGGGAAGATCTTTTTTAGCCAGTAACAACAGAGGACCAATGATTGGCATTGAATTACTCTGAGATCACATTCGCCTATGTCTGTGGCAGGCCACCTGGCTGGACTGTTGTAATTCTCCCTGCATAGGATCAAGAGTGTTCAGGAAGACACAACTCTTGGGACAGCGTAAATAGTCTTCAAAACTGTGCGAAATCAAAATCACTGCATCTCAGGACTTTGACAGAAAGATGATTTCCAGACAGTTAGAGAAGACAGAGCTATGTGGCTAGGGACAGACCTAGGAGAAACACGGGATCATGGAGGTTGCTGTCTTCAGATAAGCAAGAGAAGGAGGTAAGGTTGTCCTAGGAAAGTGCTTTCAAGTCCAGGTTCACCAAATGCCATGTGGCTGAGCCAGGAACAGGACGCAAGTCTTCTGAGTTAAAATCCAGTGCTTTAGTCCCTAGGCCACACTTCTAGGCCAGAAGGAGGGCTTTGTCTAACTCACACGTTTAAATACCTTTTGAGATGCAGAAAATGCCTAAATTACATCTCTTGCCCGTAAGCAACACCTGCTCATTTAAAATAGGAGTCTGAGTATTTACAGCCTGATTTCCTAAACACTAGGCTAACATGCAGAGTGAAAGTGATACAGTGGGTTGGGACACACTTTGAACAAGATAATTTCTTGACCATTTAGTTTTGTCGGAAAGTTGATTTCTGATTTCAAACTATTGCCCCAACTACATGGTCAGTATTTAATGCCTGACAAACCATATAGTGTGTAAAAGCTGTCATACTTCAGAACTTAAAAGAAAACTCAAGAAGTCTGTAGTATGGTGATGAGTATCTGGTCAGCTAAAGAGCTCTCTGTATCATATCTCTTTTTGCTTCAGTTTCTTCCTCTAAAGAGAAAAGGCATTTTGTTACTCTTCTCATTTATAAAGAGCTCAAGAACTGAAAATTATTATTAATACATAAAAATACCCTTATCTTAGACAAAAAAAAAAAATCGAAGACTTGGGCCTGTAGGTATTGTTCCAACTAACAATTTACATCTCATTATTTTCTAGTATATTAACTTTCATCACATTGCATATTCTCCTTACACTGTTTCCTTTCATACTTAGGTTGACTGTAATACAAAATCACAGGAAAATCTCTCTCTTCTTTGCATCAAGTTAATTAGGCAGTAGTTCAGGGATTTTGGTAAATTGATACTTCACCCCCATCATCTCTGGACCTGCAGAGAATGGAAGAAAGAAAGATGAGGTTTTTCTCCTTAATGTATTGCTTTGCAAATGAGAAAAAAAAAGGTAATTATTTTGCTTCCGTTACATGTGATCCTGCTAAGGGAAACCATAAATGGCTGTGCTACTGATATTTGGTCTCCCGAGGGTGACAGAGACTTTACTTCTGAAACAGCCAATTCTCCTTCAAATGAAACATGATAGTACATTTGGAGGAGAAGGACACACGTTCTTATTCTGACCTCCCTGTGTAGTTTTATAGAGACACAGTTATCCATGGTACATGGATTGTGCCTCAGTATTTCTGGGTTATTTTCCTTTCACAGTCTTGGCCTCCATCAGTTACAGATCATGCTGTTAACTGGAACAGCAAGATAGGAGGTGATTGCCCTGTACCTCTCCCCAAAAGGAGCCTTTTGAGCCCATGGCCAGCAGGAAAGAATGTCGATATGCTTTTCAAATGGATCAGCCTTGTACCTTTATAAGGAACTCGCTAAATCTGGTCTAGTGCTTATGGGCTTAATCCAGCAAGATGCTAAGGCTGGGGCTGAAGCTGCTGAGGATGGACTCACAAGAGCAAACTTTAGGCCCACTGACAATCTGGGCTTTGTAACAGGAGAAGGTGATCAAAATCCCACTTAATTTTAAGTACTAGATTCACCAGCTGGAAATCAGAATAGCTCAGCTGATTCAGAATAAGCTTAACAGTTTAGCAGGTTGTTCTTATGCTTCTTTGAAAGGGGTTTGTTTTTTGTTTTTGTTTTTTTTTTTTTCAATCAACATATCCCTTCTCACCTGTCTGGTTTTTTTTCCTAAGTTTTTCATTTGGCTTGATGCAGCAGGATAATTTACAATGCTGCACAATTAGCATGAGAGCCACATATAAAGGGACTTTGACTTTAGTAATCTTCCTGCCCCCCTGAGGGGTCTTTTTCTGATCCTTTTTCACCTCTTCATTTTTACAAATGTGTATGTACACATGTGCATACACACACAGGTGTTGAAGATAGTTATCCGTATATTGAAAAGTTGTTGCATAAAATGATGTTATTTTCCTGGAAAACATGTTTTATATGCTAAATAATAGTTCAGGTGCTCACCATTTC
>NW_010112880.1:0-20734 GCF_000699245.1 Pterocles gutturalis | reverse complement strand
TCCTCTATATTATTAATAATATTATTTAATATTATAATAATAATAATTAGTTCTTAACCTGTAATTATTTAAAGCAAATCATTACTATGTTTATGACGACTTTCCTGTGTAAAGAAATACTTCTTAGGAAGTCAGTTAATTCTAGTGGTCAGGATATGGATATGAATAGACTAAATCAAATTTTGCTTTGTTTGTTCCTCTTTGATAAATCAGTTGGATTTCAAGAAAATCAAGAGTGGATGCAGAGTCTGAAAATGAAAATGGCTTTTTACACCTGGAAAAGTGCAGTGAGATGTCTCTTTAGGTTTTATATATCTCAAGAAAATACTCCTCACCTGGAGAATGGGGTTAAAACTGACTCTCCATTTTGCATAATAATCAGCTTAAAAAGTTTGACAGACCACTCTGATGCCTCAGTGCCATCTTTCTGAGACCCGATTCCTTCCTAGCATTCTTCCCCATACTATCCGTGCAAGCCCAATTCCACCTTTGAAAATTCTACAAGGAAACAACTGGCGTAGGGGCTTCTGGTGATACATGCAATGCTCTCCAGCTCCCAGCCAGCACTCTGGGGGCAACAAAGTTAACATCAGTAAGAGTATGTTATTAAATCAGAATAAGACCTAGTACATGTGGGGTTCAACAACACCCATTTTTTACAAAGCAATTTCCTGAAGTTGAGCTTCAATCAATGTCTTTTAAAGAGATTTATTTTCTTGCGGAGAAAACATTGTTTATCCATCACTGTATCTTCAAATGGGAGACTGAATAATATTTCAGTTATAGCCAGCTGGCAGCATTTAGTAGGATGTTTTTCCTGCAGATTTTTTTTTTTTTTTGGTGAGATACTAGAAACTGCTTGTGAAATCAGCTACTATTTCTTTCCTTTATGGGTCTTTTAGGAATGATATTGCAGCACTGAATGAACTTAAAACTTAATGCTCAATGGTTCGTATGGCACTCAGATGTCACAACAATAATACTGTACAAGGATCAGAAATTTGCTTTTTTTCAAAAGTAAAATTGTACATCAGATTTCCATTTCAGGCAGCTCTTAAACAGTCCTCAGTAAAAAAACCACATTTTGTGTGTTTTATCAATTTCCACTGTAGACATTCGACAGAAATTTTGCTGGTATAGGAATTAGATGCCAATATTACTGTAGGGAATTGATAGTTAATGCAAACATGGTTAGATATGAGACCCTTATTTGGCTCTGTATCAGGTATACAGCAGCATGATTACTGTGGCTATTGACAGAAAATGTACTTTCTGATCAGCCCATGCAGAGCAGGCAACAGATTGAACAACTATTTATTTTTTTTGTCATTTTACTGTACCTTAATAAATCTGAAATTAAATATTCCAATTTATTTTAAAAATGGAAAAGAAGACATTTAATCTTAAGTCAGTTGAATTTTCAGGAAATTTTAATGTACTTCATTTACTCTCCCATTCTCTTCTGTGACCAAGGATTAAGCATGATGCAGGAAGCCTCCTCACGCTAACGAAGGCGGTCCCTCGCAGGGGTTCTACATCCACACTCCGTGTTGGAAGGCCTGATCCAGGATGAACCTCTTTTTTAATAAAGAAACAGGATGTAAGGAACATGGACCAGATCCTAACCAAGAGATGGTTTCCAACATGGAAAAGTACAGATATATTTTGATCACAATAAAACACTTCACCATGGTGATTAAAAGTCACTTTCCATTCTAAACTGACAAACTGCTTTTTCTGTGAAAAGTTTTGTGAACTGGTAGTCACAATTATCTTGAAAAGCACTGTCTCAAGATCACAATTACTCATTGAAATAAATCTTGTAAACTTAATATCTTTTACATTCTATCACCTTCATGACTTAAAAAGCACATTTCACCAGGGGAACAAACTGAGATTTGTAATTGAGCAGTCTGGTTTTATGTGGGCACCACAACAGAATCACTCTTTCTCAGTAAACTTCTTCCAGTTCATTAATGATGCATTTTGATAAGAGCTTATTAGAAGTTGAAACTGACGTTAATGTGATATATTGTGAGACTGAGTAAGATGAATAGCAACATTTGACTTAGAACCATTGAGTAACACCTTGTCGGGTCATTTCAGCCTTTTTCACCTACACTGATGTACACACAGATAGATATGCATGCTGTGCTTAACTAAATACAGGAATCAAAAATGGGTACTTAAGAAAAAATCCTAGATACTTTTAGGGCAATTCTACTAAAGTGTGAAAATAGGAAATGGAGATTTTGAAAAGATAATACCTAACAAAATCCCACAATTGTTTTAGCTTTCTGTAAAAGAAGTAATGACCCTAATTTAAACCCAGTTAATACTGCTGTGACATTGAATCCAAGGCTCTTTCTGTCAATAGCAAATACTACTTCAAAATATCAGCCCAGTTAAATAAATGAAAACAAATCCCTTTTAAAAGTGAAAAGACTGGCTTGCCAGCAGAAGAACACAAAACACAATTAAAGTTGTAAGTGTGACATCCCTCATATCCAAACTAATTCCCTATACATATTGTGATTGCATTCAGGAATCAACATATCCCAGGTCTGCTGAGTTTCTTAGTGATAATACTTGGACTTTTGTTTCTTCAGTGTCAATATTGCCTGCTTAATACGGGAGATGTATAAAAGCAGTCTCCTGACCACTCTTATTACCATTTAGTACATCTACAGAATTTTACTTTCTCTTCTTGCCAGGAAATATGTCTTATATCCTGTCTATCTTAACTTCATCTTATCAAGCTCTGAATGAACCATATTTTAATCAAAATGACTTTTAAGCAGCTTCTATGCGTGTCTATTCTCCTCATGTTGGCAGCAAAATCTCCTGGGAGCAATCCAGCAATTTCTTCCCATTATCAGTAGTTTACTATTAAAAGCCAATGTAACGCTGGAGCATACTGAAAGATGTTTTGAGATCCCTGACATATCTGATTCATGAATGGGAATGCACATAAATTCATTCCCATTCATTTTCCTTGAGATTAAACTCATCATGAACACAAGTTTTCAAATCCATAGGAGTTTAGCTGTTGAATTTAATTTCGTAGTGATAAAATAATTAAGGTTGGAAGCGATCTCAAGATGTCATTCCTTCAATCTATGTTCAACTATGTTGCTAGTGCTTAATTGGAAAAAAAAAATAGGTTACAGTCCATTTCAGAATTTACCCTTTGCCCTGCTGGCTTTTACTGGGTCCAGTAAAAGCTTCAGTTTGGAAGGGAACTAAAAAGAGAATTTAAGAGATGTAATTAAGCTGCTAATAATTACTCTAAAATATTTATTGAACAAAAAACTTCAACTCTAGTCAACAATATATTCTGTGTGTTCAGGCCAACAAGGTCATCTGAAAATATAAAAAGATTTTTCCTTCATCTATGGATTTGAAGTGGATATCTTTTGTACCAGTATTTTCTTTTTTATATTTTAAAGAAAGATAAAGACAAAAAAAATACACTGATGGGAAGAATGAACCACAGGTTTATATTTGGGTTTGATTACTCACTTTGCAATTAACTGCTTGTTGGTTACAGAGTATCAACTTTCTTTTCTAAAACTACATCCAGCAAAAGAGTAGTGGTTTTTTTTTGCTTCAAAATGCAATTTTATTTATGTCTGACATAATAATTTTTACTTTGTTCCTCTCTCTTTCATAACAGGAAAAGGTAATTAGTGCTTGTAGATGTACCTCACAACAGGGGAAATGAGAAAACCACAAACCAACAGTAAAAGCTGAAGCAAAGAATCCATGAGGTCACTTGCAAAAGCTTTAAGCAGTTCAAGTCCCAATTTGCAGGAACTCTGCAGAATCCCTTGGTTAAAATAGGTACGTAAGTACTTTCCACAAGAAAGAACAAGATTTCTTAAGAACACAACTACTGAAAAAATGAATGATGTTTACAGTAGGCAGCCTTGGAGAGGTGCGTTTCCAAGACTTATCTCAAAAATTAAACCCCTAACTGTGTTGCAGAGTTTTAATTCCACAGTCACCAATGCTAACCAACATCTTGACCTGTAGAGCGACTCTTTATTAGGGAAGGACCCAAGAGTGAGATCACCTATTTTTTTGTTCAGCAAACTCAAGGCTTGACCATACACTTTTGTTTGTTGGCTGTTATTTTTTTTTAGCACGATATGGCATGCTTGGAAACTCCTCTTGCTTGGAGAGGAATAAAAAAATACTTTTTTTTGTGTATCCTGATGCCTCCAAGGCACATTTTCATATATAGAAAGTGCTACAAAATTGTATATTCTGCATCAGTTGAGGCTTTTTAGAACGGGCTAGACACATCTGTTAGGGATGACATATGAATATCGGATTCTGCTATTTGGCTAAGGAGTGAACTAGATGAACCTCTGGCGTCTTTTCCAAACACATTGCCATAAGTCTGTTACATGAAGTGTCTGCAAGTACAATCAAAAACAATGCTTCTTGCCCATATGCTTGATAAATTGCATATCAAGTATAAAGCACACATATTATTTTGCCAAGAAAATATTTTTTCTCTATTGTGAGATGACAGTGAATTGAAAATGATCAGTTGTAAAACTTTACACCAGTAAGAAATGATGTCTCAAAACCACTTCTACATCTAACAGTATTAGTATGCTCTCTTTATTCCTCTGTCCTATTCTTATGATAACTCACAGTTTTAGGAAAATAGGCAATTATTGACAGATCCTCATTTGTAGAAAGATCTGTTTTGGAGTACTGAAATATCATAGTGGAAAATTCATTTTCAGAATTATTAAGTTTTGTTTTTAATATTATTTTATGTGTATTTATAATTTTATATTTTATACAAATATTTTATATCT
The DNA here is from genome assembly GCF_000699245.1 of Pterocles gutturalis. Classification (NCBI taxonomy): domain Eukaryota; kingdom Metazoa; phylum Chordata; class Aves; order Pterocliformes; family Pteroclidae; genus Pterocles; species Pterocles gutturalis. The sequence goes on along the minus strand of NW_010112880.1, from coordinate 15,899 downwards.
ATATTTATATTTTGTGTGTGTCACATTAATGATCTATGATGTGCAGGCTGTCTTATTATATTGCAAAGACAGGATACTTGGAGGTAGGAAACACATTTCCATCAATTTGAAGCAGCAGCCATTCTGCTGATAAAAGTAGTTTGATATGTTGCATTGTATCTTGGTAGGGGCTGCAAGCAGTACTACTGTGGCTTTACTGAGGTTCTTGAGAATATTACAAGGCCTAAGCATAATTGCATACTAACTGTAAATGTGCTTCAGTATTCAAAATCATTGTCATTATTTGAGATAGGAAGCTGTTCAGATGATTTTGGAAATAAAGTGCAGGCATACAGGATCTTTCAGTGATAATATGTTCTGCAGTGAGAAGTGCCTTAGAGAAGAATATGGTGAGTAATATATATAAGGTTATGGTGCAGTCAATTCAGGGACTGAATCAAAATTATGAGAGTGATTAGGGATATTTCTCTGGATTAGATTATAGGCATACTCCTCAGCCACCTGAAACTCGAGTTTCACTTGGAAAAGTTTAGAGGATGGGAGAAACTTATTGCAGGTAGTGTGAATGATGAGAGATACACACAGTGTATCTATACTTTTGAATCATCTGCTAAAGGTCCTTTCATTGTTCAAGTCACACTCTTAGTTAGGTGAAAGTCAGTATCTATTCGAAATGATCCCTTTTTTAAGAGGTTAAAATTTTAGTCTGTAGAGTGCACTACAATTTTTTTGGTATTGCTGTTTTTTTTTCCACGTTGCCTGTGTTTCCACAAAGACATGTCCGTTGTCACATCAGGGATGAGTATGTGCTTTGGTGTCCGTTTTCAGTCCATACAAAGAAATCTCTGATGATCTCGACAGTTGGTTGTTTTAGTAGTGCGGAAGTGTCTCTTCAGTTCAAGTTCTGTTATTCATACGCAAGAATTCATATATACATGAGTATATAAACCTGGTACAGAGCAATGTTTTGTTTCAAAGGTTTTTCTTTTCCAGTGTGTGTTATTATCAAGTGTATTCTGACACATCTACTCCTTTTAAGGCAATAACTACCCTGCAACTTTTACTTGGTTTTACTTTCCTGAGAGTTAAAATATTTACTTTGTGAGTTCTAGGAATAAACTATATTATGAAGTGTTTTGAGAATATTGAAATGAAAAACCTCAGACTACTCCACACTATATAAATTTAAAAAAACCTTAGAATTCATTTTTAATCTAAATTAATTTAATCTCTCCCCAAAACTTAGAAATTTCGTAAATTAAGCATGAAAACTTTGTTTGCAGCTTGATGTACATGCCGCATACGATCTTCAGTCAAACATAGTCAAAGAGACCACATCTTCATATTAAGAATTCCCTTGAACTTCTCTGTGTCTCTCTTCTTTACAGAAAATCCTCTTTTTCAAAAAGAAATCATGTTTGTTTTCTACTTTAATCCTTAATTAAGTATTACTTTAAATAAGAATGAACTGTGTCCTTTTGTGTCCATGATGTTTTATGCCAGCTCTTAAGATCAAAAAAAGAAAATGTGCACATTTGTGCCAGTATAGTTAGTATGCTTTTTATTAACTCTGTCCTGTTCGACTTCTATGTTAAACAAGGATCATTCCTTTCATGGAATCCTTATAACGCAAAGGAATGAATTTGCTGGAAAAGTAACATTCAGAAAAATATTTTATTCTTTCCTGAACTCCTTTCAAATGCTGTATAATCCCATTTCCTCCTCAGTTGACAATTCATTGTCTTTCGTCATTGTCTTCAGGATAATGAACTAAAAGGACACATATAACAGTGAAAAGATGCTGATACTGAAATCTTATACCGTAACATCATTGTTTCCATAGTGTCCTGGCCCACCAGACTGGAGAAAATAAAACTTCCCTGACTCTTAGCTCAGGTACATGTAATTTTGCTTCACAACTGGTAGAAAAAGTCCCTAATTTGTTCCAATTCTGTCCTGAATATTAATTTGTGATCACTGTTGCAAACAGATTACTGATATTGGAGAATCCTCTATCTGACTTCCCTTCAAAGGTCCTGCTCAGCCCAACACTCACGGTGCATGGAAGCTGCTGAAATTCAATGTCTGAATCTCTTCTCTTTCTCCCTCTAGATAGCTATGAATTGTGTTTTTTGTAAGCCATGACTTTGCCCAAAATAGTAAATATGTCTATCCTTCAAATTTGCTGTGATATTAAAATGTTCTAAGAAAAAAAAATAGATTTAACACAATGCAACTTTTTTTCTGTACTACCCTGACTGAAGTTTTACACAAATACTCAATTTGAGATGTGCATGACATGGAAAATCTTATAGACAAAAATACAAACCAAAGTAATTGTAAAATACTAAAGCTTCTGACAGTTTTCATTGTAAAAATGAAATTATTTAGTAAAATTTGAAGAAGTTACAAATCCCAGGAGCAGATTTTTATTTCATCTTGTGCTATGTAATTGTCTCTTTAGACCTACTTCATCTAAATTTGAGGAATGTTTATATATATACTCCTCATTTAAAAGCTCTTTTACTTATTAAGTCTGTATGAATGAGTAAATTTCTGTCCTGTAAAAAACACACTTTTTCTCAATATCTACCCTTATTTAGTTCATATGAAAATACTGCAATAATTTTTTCCTGTTTTTCCTCTATAAAAAAACTCAGTTGTCTCTCTTAAAAAAAAACTACTATAGTAGTATTGCAAGGGAAAGTCATGCCCTTTGCATGCACAGATAGCCCTATTTTTCTCATCTAAAGTGACACTGACTACTCAAAAGTCAGTGGTCATAAACAGCAGGCAATAGAAAGTATGATTTGTTTCATTCTTCAAAATATAAACTGAGATTCCAAAAACGTGTTTATAAATTGGAACCAGAAAATATTTTTAAATTATTTGGAGCCATTATTGTTTCATGTCAGAAAAATATTTTCCAGTTACCAAGTCCTTTCCTGTAAATTTGGCTTAGCTGTAATAAATGATATTTGATTATTTCACACTTTTGAGTTATTTATCTGCAAATTTTGACCTTGTATAGCAGTGCACATCACAGTCCAACAGGCATGTCAGGATCAGTGAGATGACATTTTTTCCTTCACAAGAACAAGGATCCACAGCTCAGTTAGCATTATTCAGGTCAAAACAATACTAATGAATCAGGGTTAATTCGCTCATTTTTCTTAATTGCCAAAATGCCTAATTTTGCAGAAAAGCAGTATATATTTTAAGCACCTCGTGGTGCTTACAGAAAGACAAGGCAAACCACTGGATACATCATGGGTAAAGTGGATCTGAATGAATTGGAACTATATGCACATAGAGATGTTAATATCTGTATATCTCAAAGAGCATGAACATCTTTAATTTGTGGATTTTTTCCCCCTAAAACTAAGACAAAAATTTAGTGAAACACACAGAGATAGAGTAATAAATGAATGAGAGGAAGGAGTTACCTGGAAGTTCTGTAACCTTGACAGGAAAAATGTACACAAAATGTTATTTGCTATTCATTTGCACAAAATCTTTCTTAGCAATCACTATAATTCTTTAAAAGCAATCTTCTAGAATTCTTTAGAAATGAGAATACAGATTGCTACTTGGAACAGGTCAGTTACTCATGGGTGCCAAGTAATGTCTGAAGTATTGTACAGAGGCCTGGGAAAACTCAAGAGCTGACATTTACTTGTAAAGCTGGCAATGTCAGTGCTCTTCTGGCAAAAGTGTCTCTGTAAATGTTTACTATATGTTAAAGCAACCTGAAGATGGTCAGTGGACTAAGACCGACACGGAAAACAGTGAGTTGCAGGTGCTACTTTTCTATGCTATCTCAGTAAGCAGCATGTTGAACTATTTTCAGACTGTTTTCTTCCTGCTTCACCATTTTCATTTCCCAAAGTGTTACTTTATCTAGAAGGCTGGTATTGAACAAGTGAATAAGAACAAAATTTAGGTGTACTTGTCAAAGCAGGTATGGCTTGTTTTGTATATAGTCAGCTGAAGGTTAATGAAACTAGATTATTCTGGAGACCCAGATATTGCGATGATCAGCAATATGGAAATGTCTATACAAATAATTACATAATATTATGCATAGTTCACAAACATAGACTTCATTTGCATTACAGAGGACTTCAGCGTCATGAGAATAGATAGGTCAAGAAATCTAAAAAGACAAATAGACATGTTGACAAATGACCAGTCCCGCCTTCTTCTGCTGGCACCCCCTGTGAACATGGTACTATTTTTGTGAGAGAGATTTTTATGCTAGGAATGCATTCCCTTGCTCTAGTGAAAAGTGTAAACCTCCAGGAATCACTGCAAAGCCAGAATTTATGTCCTCAGACTGTTGAGACAGATGATCAAATGAACACCTACTGTGAAAGAACTAAACACTCAGAAGAAAAACTTCCTCAGTGGTACCTTTAGCAAGATTTACCTCCTATGTACATCCTTATGTGTCTTATATTGGCTTCATCTAACCTCAAGAGTAGTTTGTTGGATTAAACATAAATTAGTTTAATTTTGTGTTTAAAACTAGACTTCCTGTAGAACAGATTGCACAAGTCAAACCACCCTTCCTTCCCTGCCGTGCACAGGGGTCCTTTTCCCATGAAAACCAGGACAAAAAGGGGAAAGATACAGACCAGACCATACACTCAGCTGAAAATACCTTTAATGCCTCCTATTTAAAAACTTAGTCTAATAAGTTTAATAAACGTATTTTTAAACTAAAAGGAGGTAGTTCAGACTAAATGTAAGGAAGAAATTTTTACTATGAGGGTGGTGAAACACTGGAACAGGTTGCCCAGGGAAGCTGTAGAAACCCCATCCCCAGGAACAGTCAAGGTCAGGCTGGATCTAGTTGAAGATGTCTCTGCATATTGCAGGGGCTTTGGACTAGATGACTTTTAAAGGTCCCTTCCAATGCAAACCATTCCATGATTCTATAATTCTATATAGCTTAGACATATGAAATCGAGAGAAATAGTGGAAATTAACTTTACTGGTTAACAGTAAAGAAGAAATGGGAAGGGAGAGAAGGAAAATATGTACTCCTACACCATCATGTCATACAGTGACGTACTGCAGAAATTAATACTAATGGGTATGGAGGAGATAACACCTCCTTAACTTTTGCCCTTTGCCAGTGGGTCTGTGCCCACCATACAACTCTTCAGACAAAAGCATTTGAAAAGTGAAGCCCAGGATGCCAGCCCATTGCTGCCATGTAAATGTTGAGCATTTTCTTACTTTCAGAGCAGAATAAAATAATTTAAAATTACTTTTTTTTTTTTATGTACAAAGCAGTAGGAAAATAGAATAAACTGTATCAGAGGATTTTGCACTTGCTTTTTCAGCTGAGAAACACAGAACAGCTACATGCAAGAAGGAAGCCACATGGGTTGTATCACTAAATAGAAACACAACAGCAAAACTATAAACATCATTTAGACACTGCAGATTTCCCAGTCCACTGATTTTGATGCTGATAGAGACAGACTTCCTTTGAAAGTGTGATGATCTGCATGCCTTTTGATCAATGTCTTGAGACGGTCTAATATTATTTTACTTTAAGGTGAAAACTAGTCTTTGCATTTGTTTCTTTGTAGAAGACTTGCACACAGGAGAACTGTCAAACAGATTAATATATGGGATGCTAATGAACTGTGACTGAGACCACATGCATGTACACATCTGTGTGTCACAAGGTGTGTTTACAAATATCCATGGGAGAAAGATTTCATTTTTGTCCCTGGTCAACCAACCCAATCTTCAAAAGGTTCTGCAGGGATATATTCCTGCCTTCAGAGACACTGGTATTGATGCTGTGCTGCTCCCTTCAGATTTGAAACTTGCAACTAACTGATCATGCATGAATGTTACTTCCTGACTTATATGTGTGTGTATATAAATTATGTGTAAGGTAAAATATGAGCCTAGCTGTGCGGGGCTATTCCTTATATCTGGTAGAGGAAGCACCTAACTGCAGCTAAAACACATCCTAGGCAAAGACAATTTTCTACATAAAGTGTTGCCAAAGCACTTACATGTGCATAGATAAATGCACACGCTAAATCATGGCTTTGCAGCTGCTATATAATGTTTAAACTTTGGTCACAGGAATTACAGATGTAGAAAGTTTCTACTTCAACTGGTATAAAGCAGAGTTTCCATTGTGGTTCTGCATCACTTTGCATCAGCTGATCTGGCTTTATTCTTAGCTCCACCATGTGACAGGTACAGTCATGGTAACTGCAATATTTGTGACTCAGTTATGAGACTTTGCCTGCTAACCTTGGAAGATAAATCAGTCGTACTAGGGTTCACAGAAAGAATGTAAAGCTGATGGCCTTCTAACCCTCTTAAAGAAGAGGATTTAAGCTATACAAACTAACGTTGTACAGAAAGAGAAATGTCACCTTTTTCCAGTTTCCTTAAAGCACAATACTGAAAACCTGACATTACAATATGAGCTTTTGTGAGCAGATAAGTTAATCAAAACATATCTTTTTGGTAATCAGCTCTCTGACTTTGCACCAAATCTGTCATTTTTTGCTGGATTAAATGAAATTCATGCATCTCAAACTTTGGTTATGTGTTTTTACATTTTCCAGTAAAGATGCTTTATTTCTCACAGCAAAGTACAATTCCTAAGTGACATTTAGCTGTATTTAATTTTTAAAAAAGGAAGACAAGAACTGAAAATGAAAATAAGTAATTTATTTTGTTTTCAGATATCCCTTCATCTTAATACACTTATCGTTTTTGCTACTGATCCAGCTAAAAACAGGTGTTTTCACAATTTTGGTACAAAATCTAGACCCATATGTGTAAGTTTTAGACATTTTTTAAAAAATTGATGCGAATTGTCAGCCAAAAATACTACAAACCTGTTCTAATATCTTAAAAATTAAAATAATTAGTGTTACTGAGGAAAACAATTTTTGTTCATTTCAAAAGCAGTAAACACTAGTTTTTGAGTGGCTACACCTCAGAAAAGTTATATGTCAGCTTCTGAAGCAGATAATCACAGAAATAGACTGAAAATGTATATGAGTTCTTAGCAGCAGAAGGATTACACAGACTCTAAGGAGTGAGAGAAAAAGAATTGCTCGGTTTCGGCTTATTCTGAAAACGAGCAGGATTTATTTGTGTTTTCTCTTCACAGGGAAAGGACTGGATGCCTTAGAAACTCGATGTTTTGGCATATCAGGGTGGCTGGATCTCAGCTTTTGTGCATGAAATGCAGCCCAGGAAAGAACTAACATACTGCTAGCAAGAAGCCAGGGCTGTGTGTAAGAGAACTAGTCTTTTGTGGGAAATTCCTCTCATATTTTCCTACTGCTTTGTCCAGAACTTTCAGAGTTTGGTCATAGTCAGCAGAGATATCAAATTGCGAATACCTGGACTAGGACTGCTGTCCTAGTTCAGTTTGAAGAAGTAACCTGCAAGAGGTTTTCTGACAGTCAGTCTTTCCTGTTATCTGGAAAATCCATCTCTTCTGAAGCAACTTTCAGGCTCCACTCAGTAACTGTAGCTAGTGCTTCAAACCTGTGTGAAAGGAAGAGTGACGTTTAACTTCAGATGAACTTAAATACTAGATTGACAGTATTGCAGGAGTTTGAAGTCCAGAAAAGTAAATTGTGATATGAAAAAAATGACACCAGAATGGAGGAATAGGTCAGGAAATGTTTTAAAGTATTTAAAGGAAGCCAACAATTGTACACCTTGAAAGAGACACATGGCAAAGTGTTTAGTTTTCTTTTTCCTGAAACTTTGTGTTCTCACTATAAAAAAGATGTCAAGGCACTAAGCCAAGCAAAGAATACTTCTCCAGGAAAATTGTTTGGATCAAAATTAATACTGCTTCATGTTTATCAGTAAATGTGTAACTAAGAAACAAAAACACGAAGGAGAAAAAGAGGATGGGATTTGAGTATCCCTGAAGAACAGAAGGGAGCTGAATGCTGTGAAAGAGTAAGAGAGTGCATGTCAGTTGTTCGCTCTTTGACTTTCTCTGGAGAAACTTTTGTTTTGAGAGAACAAAAATGGAGGAAATTATATAGTAGAGATTTTTAAAAAGCAGGGAGAATTGTAGTTTAGACACAAGAAAATAATCTTTTTTCACCACACAGAAAACCGTTTTAAAGCATGGCAATTTAAGATGAGCTTCAAGTGCAAAACATCAGTTAGATCTTTGCCTCAGCCAGGTAACTGTAAGCATAGTTATTATTCTACTCATGCAGTTATTCACTATATTTGTATACATTCTGGTCTGAACTGCTTTCTGTCATGAAACTTTGATTCCTTTCTTTGAAGGTCTCACATTGAAATATTTAGGCAACATCTATTTAATATTTAACTATTTTTTAAAACCCATTTCTAAAGTACAATTTACAGTTATGCTTTCTCTGTAAAGATGTATAGACTTCCTCTCTCCACAATGGGTCTTTGCTACTTGTATGCTGGTCCATGTATTTTTCCAGAAAGATACAAGTAAAGGCAACACAGAAAACTGAACCTGCAGTCACTACTTGGCAAAATTAGTAAGCATTTACCCCTTTATATTTTCCCCGTCTTTTAAAAAAATTGTTGTTTGGCTTTTCTGTAATTGTAAAAATGGAAGAATAAGAACCTTCTCAATATTAACCTTCCAATGCAAACAAACCTTAATTAAATATTAACAAACAAAAAATAAAGGGGGAAATTACAACTATTTGGATGAATTAAAATATTATATCTAGTCTCTCATAGCAGTTACAGATGCATCTACAGGGTTATTGTTTCCACAATAGTTAGGACCACATGGTAGGGAGAAAACTGCCTGAAATATTACAATAGATTCACCTCTCCATGCAAGAAATTTCTCTTTGAGTGAGTTATTCTATTAAATCTAGAACTAGGAAAAAATTCTAATGGCTGTTTTGCATCTATTTTATGTAAGAGTCAAGAACAAGAAATGGAACAGCTCTCCAGTTACTTTTTCTGCCCTGTATCTTGTGCCTTTTACCTTATGTACCTCTGTATGGATCTAATACAGTTTTGTTAATGCCAGCAACATTGACAAGCAGAAAGGAAGATGAGAGGTGTGACAAAAAAAAAAAAAATGACAATAATACAACTTTGCGGTTACAGACTCTTTACTTTGAGCAAGCAACAATAGTGCCTAGCATTCATAGAATCATAGAATCATAGAATGGTTTGGTCTGGAAAGGACCTTAAAGATCATTGAGTTTCCACACCCCCTGCCATGGGCAGGGACACCCTCCACTAGCCCAGGTTGCTCAAAGCCTCATCCAGCCTGGCCTTGAACACCTCCAGGGATGGGGCATCCACAACTTCCCTGGGGAACCTGTTCCAGTGCCTCACCACCCTCACAGTGAAAAATTTCTTCCTAATGTCTAGTCTAAATCTACTCTCTTTCAACTTATACCCATTACCCGTTGTCCTCTCACTACACTCCCCGATAATGAGTGTTTCCCCATCTCTCCTGTAGGTCCCCTTCAGCTACTGGTAGGCTGCTATAAGGTCTCCTCAGAGACTTCTCTTCTCCAGGCTGAATAACCCCAGTTCTCTCAGCCTGTCCTCATAGGGGAGGTGCTCCAGCCCTCTGACCAATTTTGTGGCTCTCGTCTGGACTCTCTCCAACAGGTCCAGGTGTTTTTTATGTTGGGGGCCCCACATCTGAACACAGTACTCCAGGTGGGGTCTCACAAGAGCAGAGTAGAGGGGGAGAATCACCTCCTTTGACGTGCTGCTAATGCTTCTTTTGATGCAGCCCAGGACATGGTTCGCTTTCTGGGCTGCAAGTGCACACTGCTGGCTCATGTTCAGCTTCTCATCAACCGATACCCCCAAATCCTTCTCCTCAGAGCCGCTCCCAATCCATTCTCCTCCCAGCCTGTATTTGTGGTTGGGATTGCCCTGACCCCTGTGGAGGACCTTGCACTTGGCCTTGTTGATCTTCATGAGGTTTGCATGGGCCCACCTCTCAAGCCTGTCAAGGTCCTTCTGGATGGCATCCCTTCCTCCAGCGTGTCCACCACACCACACAGCTTGGTGTCATTGGCAAACTTGCTGAGGGTGCACTCAATCGCACTGTCCATGTCTCCAGCAAAGATGTTAGACAACACTGGTCCCAGTACCGACCCCTGCGGAACACCACTTGTCACCAGTGTCCACTTGGATATCGAGCCATTGACCACAACTATTTGAGTGTGGCCATCTAGTAAAAGTAAACTTCTGACAAAATTTTCAATATTTATTGTCAAATTAGTGATTTTGGCATAATTTTAAATTATGCAACAGAGCTACAAAACTCATATTATTATTAATGAAAACTGAATTTTCTTATGTTCCTTTAGTGACTTTATTGTGGTCATAATAATAAAAGTCTTTGCAAGATGAAAGATTTTCAGATTGCACAAATTAAGAAAAATACATGTAGAATTAACAAACCATAAATTGAGATGAACAAATACGTAAGTTTTTATTCCAAAGAGGTTTCTACTAATAGGCCAGTCTTAACAAAAAAATTATCACTCACAAGTGTAAGATTTCTGAGTCCTATTTGCATAGTTTGTAGCTATTTTCTTGATGCTGCAATAGCTTTCCTGCAGATGCATATATTTGCTTTCAGAGGAACTGTATTTTGAAAGTACAAACGAGGATGGAACAGGTAACCTTAGCTTCCATAGGTTATTTGTTTCTAGCAGTTTTGTGAATCATAGATTTTTTTTCCAGAATCTTTAAACGGCTTTTGCTAACCACTGTTTAGTGATCAAAGCAAAAGATTTAAATCGCAAAACAGGATCCTACAGAAGAAGAAAAATCCCATAATTCAGGATTATTTGTGCTAGTACAAATCATTCTAATGTTGCTTGTGGAAACCTCTCTGATTGCAGAGTTCTACAAATTAGATCATTTCCTCCAAAAGCACTGTGCTTTTTCCTCAAACATTAAAAGTTATGTCATAATCCAGGTATCTTTATAAAATGGCAGAGGAAATAATTATTCTACACTACTTCTATGATTCTAGTCTGTATTATAATTGGAGCAATGGTCTTTTCAACTAAAAATATATATATTTTTTGTTACTAGATTAAATTCTGCACATTCTAAATTCTTTATGCGTTTTTTTTTTTGTAGATACAGAGTTACCCTAAAGTAACCGAACTCATGATATGTAAGTTACTGTGTAGTTCTCAGGACTAGAGAGAGTGTTTTCCAAACTAATTTTTAGGAAAAGCAGATAGTTATTAGGAAATAGTACTTATATCTAGGAGGAGAAAAGTGTAAATATTGTTTGTAAGAGAGAGTGATTTTTATTGCTGCAAGAAATGCATACATCTCATTGTAAGCAGCACTCCCTTTTTACATAATTATTGCTGAGAAAGATGAAAATTTTCCTAGGTAGATTTGGTAAATGATGGAGAATTCTAGAAAGCAATAAGGAGATAGTTGACATACACGATGAGTGGTTAAACCTGTTAACTCTCAAGGAGAGCTAGTTCAACTTCCAACTGTAAAGCATCCATTTAGCTTCCTGCTCTTCTGAACCTGAATAATCAACATTATAAACTAGAGGATATGGTTTTAGATTTGCTTAGATACCTGCAAATGAAAGGTTGTTCAACTTGCATTGGGTATCAATCCTCCCCCCCAGTGCCTCCTCCATGGCCCTATCTAGTTCTAGAGTGACTTAATATTCATATAAAATATATATTTTATGATCATTCATTTAAGATTGAATACATTAAAAAATGCTTCATACTCCCATAACATGAATCTCTCACTCTTGGTTGCTGTGTATGTGAAATCAAATAGTTTGAAGTAGGAACTTGTTACTACTGAATGCCAATGGAAAAAGGAGAAGCAAGCAACACTTTGTCCAACTCTATTTTTGTAATCCAGTTTGGCTCGAAATACCACAGACTTCGTAAAGAACATCTGTTTTTCATGCCTTTCCTTAAAAATACTAGATCAGATTAAGTATCAAATTCTAGAAAAACAATAACATGAAAATTAAATTTCTCACAAAGACAATGGAAGCAAACCCCTATAAACCTTTAGGAAAATATTTAGAACAGGATGTTGAAGCCTTTTAACAAAAAAACAAAACAAAACAAAACAACAAAATCCAAAACCAAACCAAAAGGAATCTACCATTCTACATGTTAAAACATAGATTTCTCTTTTACAAGAATAGTGAGAATTATACATCCCACCAGAGGAGACAAATGTGTGTCACACATAAAAACAAATGAAAACAACCCAAATCAGAGACTAAAAAGGGAAAACAAGACTACTTCTTAAGAAAATTACTTTTAAGGAAAAATTGATCCAAAACAACCCTCCTACCCTTGAGTGAGACTTCCACAGAGGTGGAGCCCAAACAGCTCCATCACCCTGCCCCACTTCAATCCTGTAGGGTTCCTTATAACAGCATTCATCAGTTTAGGGTTTTGGGTTTTCTCCCCACCTTTTACTGCACAGGTAATTGTCCTGTTGAAACTTTGGTTTAGCAGAACAGGGAAAAGTTCTGCTTGTGTTTTAAAGTCTCTGTATCTTGAAGTCATCCACTGTTTTCTTAAAAACACAAGAATCTTTGATTAGTTTTTCTTGCATTTTATTTTGACTTAATTCTTCTCACTCCAAACAGTGTTACAAGAAATCCAGCATGACGGAACAGCTAGACATTTCACTTAGTTTAGACATGTGACTTCAAGTGAAATCTCTGATTCTTGATCAATTGTCTAAGTTTTCTGCATAGTGTTTGGGTAGGGTGGACAGCTAAGAAAGAGATGTGAAATACTCAGTGAGCAGAAAACTGCTTAAAGATATTCACCAGTTAGTGATATGTCCAAAATTGCATTTCGCTGCAGGTCTCAATGCATCCCTTACTTTGTGGGATCACAGCTTCTGTTGAGCAGAGGTGCCTCTATCACTGTATTGCCATGACCCTTTTATAACCAGAGTAGGTTTCCCCACTGGAAGTGAGAGATTCTCTTTTCTGGAGAAAATCCTCATCTGTCATCTTTATTTTGGTTAACTAGTTTTATAGAAAAAAGTTCAAATAAGCCTGAAGTTCTACAAAATAAATTAACATGGTACTCGTCTCTCTACATGACTCGGGGCATAAGTTTTCTGCTGAGGGCTTTGCCATTGGGCTTTCCCATCTATGGGAGCTCATTATTTGTGTGATGGTTGTAGTCAACTATTGGTAATTCTGTGAGCTAATTCTTCAGCTCACCTTTCTTTTGCAGTTCCTTGTCACACTTTTTCTATTCTTTTGACATGCTAAAAGAGAAATGGAGACTGCAAAATTTTGTAAAACATATTCCCAGTCTTCTGTCTGAAATGATTTATTGTACTTCCAGATTGTAATTGCTTCCAAAAGACAAAAGAAATATATCTTTCCAGCAGAAAATGTGTAGTATGACATGAAAGCTTATCAGCTTCAGGTATCTGCTAGACTGCAGTTTCTCCCAATAAGGCTATAAGGTGCCTGAATTATGTTTGTGTGGTTTATATACACACACACGCAGACTGAGTATAATCAAACACATGACACCACAGGGAGAACTGAAAGCAGGTAACAATTATTCTATAAATAGGAAGCTAACATAGCTTAGTTTTTTCATAATTTTTTCATCTAAGTTAGACATGATTTACTGAAGGAGAGTCTTAACTCTGCATTCTTATAATTTCAGTTAGGACACATAGGGGCATTAAAAAGAAAATATTTCTGTTTCACCAGTCGAATGTATTTTGATGTTATTGTGATTATAAATTATAAATTATAAATGCCCTCTGACAATGAACAGAATTTTTTTTAATCAAAATATTTAGTCAAATGTATGTCAATATATGAAATTCAGTCTGATATTCTGAATATTTTCAAAATAGGCTGGTCAGATTCAGTACTACTCCTACCTGTTCATAACCAATACAGTCACGATTTAGGCTGTGGCAATTAAAGCACAAGGTTGACCAGAGCAACTGGTAGTGAACCTGGTGGGGGGAAAAACAATCTACGTGATTTTTGAGTTCTATCTTTGATTTAACAGATGAACACTTTTAGTGGTAGGACAAAGTCTGTACAGAATTTACAACTAAACAAAGCCTCTGATGTTTAGTACTGTATTTGAAGCTTAACCATGTTGCTCATTATAGCTCATATTGCTCTACAAATACTGATAGGTCAAACCCTTAATACTGAAATATGGATGACAAAACTGGTCCCAAGCTAAAAGCTGAATAAGAAATTGAGTCCAGAAAGGCTTCCCTTCTTCCCTTTTGATTATTTTAAAGGATTTATATTTTGTGAAAGTTCCACATGCTCTAACAAGGATCATCCTGTTCTTTTAAAAGCTTTCAATGAACTTTAAAAATAAAATCAATAAAGCTTTCTGAACTGTTTCATATTTATAAAGATTTTATTATTCTTTATGAAATTGTGTGGGTAATAATAAGACAAAGTTCACAGTAGTGTTTCTACTGGTCTATATCAAAGATGCATATCCTGGTAAAAGATGAAAGAGTGACTCAGCGTTGTGAAATTAATGGAAATTATTCATTCAATTACTCTTTAAGTGTTCGAGCCTAAATATTACTTAACAATTTAGGCAGATTAAATTAGTATTCATTGAATGACTGGAGTTTTGGCACAACTGCTGATGATAATTACCAGAAATTATCTCTATAGTGAATATTTATTGTAAATGAGGGCTGGATTACTAAATTTTCTGTGGTTTCCACAAAATAACTGTAGATTAATATAGGCCTGTGCAATTTTGATAAATATTAGAGTGTCTCAATAAGAATAAAATTCTGTTGGGTATTTTTAAGGCTAATGGTGTGCACAAAAGTTGGAAAGAATATTTTGTATATGAAGAACAATGAAGCAAAACTATTAAGATTTTAGTTTTTTTTCTTATTTTCTATGTTTTTATCAAAAATTTAGATGAATATAGAATTTTATTTGTGAAAACCTTCACTTCATTACCAAAACCATTGGGATTAAGAAGAAAAAGAAAAGCTTAAACATAGGGTTTCATTATGTTAAAAATAATTGCATGTTGTTAATCCTAACACTTTTGAAATCAGTGCAAAACCTGATTTATACTTCAAGCAAGCAAAAGCTCTGCCAAGTAGAATTTTCTTCCAAAAGTCAGATGCACAAGTGTCAGTGTCCTCATTGATTTAGCATTGGAAGAGTATGAATTATTTTAGTTTAATACTAACATTGGAGGTAAGTAGCAGGGAAACAGCGGTAAATACAGTGGAACAAAGAACAAACTTATCTGTCTGAAATTCCCATATAGGCAAAAAAACCGAAAAAATATTCTAAAATGTCCACACTAAAAATCAGTAAACTGTACTTGTCTGCATTCAATCTGGTCACCTAGGATAAAAAGGAACAGAGGCCTGAGAAAATTTGTTTTCTGGATTTTTATAATACTTTAGAGTATAAAGAAATAGCTGAATGCAGTGGTATAGTTTTTTGCCTCTATTCAACAAATTATGCCTGACAAATTTCGTGGCCTTCTATGACAGTTACATCATTGGTTAAGGGAAGAGCAACTGACATCATCTACCTGGACTTGGGCAAAATATTTGACACTATCCCACGTATCATCCTTGTCTCTAAGTTGGAGAGTCATGGTTTTGACAGGACCACTTGGCGGATAAGGAACTGGCTGGATGGTTGCACTCAAAGTGTTGTGGTCCACAGCTCAATGTTCAAGTGGAGACCAGTGACAAGTGGTGTTCCGTGGGGGTTGGTACTGGGACCAGTGTTGTCTACCATCTTCATCGATGATATGGACAATGGGATTGAGCGCACCCTCAACTGACAACACCAAGCTGTGTGGGGCAGTCAACACTCTGGAGGGAAGGGATGC
>NW_010112879.1:97111-110532 GCF_000699245.1 Pterocles gutturalis | reverse complement strand
GCTGCAGGAGGGGGGCTGTCGGTGGCCTGAGGGCTCCTCAGAACCGGGCCGTGCTCTAGGTCTGAGGGAAACGGATCGCTACCTGGAGCCTCAGGGGCAGTACAACTTATCTGCAGGAAGAAGTTGGATGTTCCTCCTTCTGTGTGTGCGGTTTGGCACAGTGTGAGGCTTGGGGGTCGTTGTCTTGGCTGAAGAGCTCCGAGGCTTGGTTGTCCTCCTTTCTCCAAAGAGCTTGGGGGGGTTGCTCATCTTCCCCTCCCTTCTCCAAGGAGCTTGGGGGATTGTCATCCTCCCCTCTCCAAAGAGCCCAGGGGGTTGGTTGTCCTCCTGTCCCCAAAGGGCTCCGGGGGTTGTCCCCTTCCCTTCCCCAAAGCTCGGCGGACGCCGTCCTCCTGTCCCGATCCATTTTCCTGGGGGTGACTGTCCTCTTTGGCCTTTCTCACCAGTGACTGAAGTGTCATGCACCAAGTCCCAGCTTGTGGTCAGTCATTAATATCTGCTGCGTCCTGGCTTCACATGAGGTTTTCCTCCTCCTCCCTGTGTCATCGAGCTCGCCGGGCCCTGGTTGAAGTCACACTGTCATGGGTGTGATCTCAGACTTATTTCTTTTTTTTTTTTATTGGTGACCTAATGTGTGTGTGTAACCAGCTTGTGCTGCCACTCCCTGAGTTCTTCAGGACTTACCTTGCCCTTCTCTGGGCTCCTGGCTGTGATTAACCTAAATAACCATCTTCTCTCCATCCCCGGGTTAGTGCTGGGCTGGTAACTCTGTCTGTACCAACCTCCTGGGAGAGGACGATGGGTGAACGGAGAAGCGTGAGCTTTGTTCCCCTTGTGAGGCTTTTAGAAAATATTAGCAGTGCTTTCCCACAGACACATTCCAAAAAATACAAAGAGCGCCTTTGAGTTCCAAGTTTGGAGAGATTGCTTTCTTCAGGCTGCAAAAGCCGTGGAGGATTCCTCGCTGCCTGCCCATGGCTGAAGTTTTGGAAGAGTTGCTTATGTGGTGAAATGGTACTAATGGGAGAATTTGGGTTTTATTCCATTGCTGTTGTAAAGAGATGCCTAGGGTGGTCTTCTCCGTGTGAAGCTGGAGGCACTGGAGCTCTTTGGGTCAGAGATGAGGTGTCGATGCTGCTGGTGATAAATATCTGCAAGAGTTCTTGTACAGGGAAGGTGACCGCCAGCAAGATGTGAGCAGATAAGAAAGGAATTTAAACGTCATGGTGTGCAGGGAAAAAAAAAAAAGAATTCTTATTTAAAAAAACTTAGAAATTGTGGAGGATGGTGGTGAGAACTGTCCAGGAACTGTCCATATCACAACCCTTTGGCAAAAATATTGCCGACTCCAATGAAATATTAAACTATCGGCTTGATAAAATCAGTGCTTTACGCTGAGGCCGTGCATAAGTACCTCATCTTTGTTTAGATACAAGTGTTTCTGCAAATGTGGCCTGCCCCAAAATTGCTTTTTCTGGACTCAGTGTCCAGCTGGTGCCTTTTTTATTTTTTAAGAGCTGTCGGGCTGCGAGGAAGACAAGGCACAGCTCTCTGCTTTACTATGTAAGTCTGTAGCAGTATATTTTCAACTGACAGCCCAAAGTTTGTCCTGGTCTAGGCTGATCTGGGCTTCTTGCTGCATTTTTCATGTGGAAAGCTCTTATCCTCTGGCCACGACGGTTGGAAACTTGCAGCAGATTTTCACGATAGATTTAATTATTTGGGTACATACCTGTCTTTGTTCCAGTGCTACCTCTTATAAAAATAGCTCTTCTCTCCTTTGGTGCTTTCAGAAAGCACTCAACTCTTGGCTTCTTATTTTTTAAACCACCCTTGCAGTTGCTCTTTTCCAGGTTCTCTGTCCATCTCTTCTGTGCATGTGTTTGCTCAAAGCTCGTTCTTGAACACCCCTGACCGGAGCAGGGCACGGAACGGCAGGGGAGGTCTCTCTGGGATGCTGTGCGGTGTCACAGGTAATTTCTTTGTGCAGCTGTCCTTCACGTCTGAATCAGTTTGGTGGCTCCCAGGTCACAGTGACCAACTAATGGCTCGTCTGTCTCTTTTCCTTGGATTAAAGAGCTTTCCAGTTCACAGTACCATTTCTTGTGAAGTCTGAGGTGTGGGACCTTGCCTCATTCCAGTCCATTTATGTTACTCTTCCAAAGGAGTTTTTATGCTGTTCTGGTTCTCTGTTATCGACAACAATTTGACTTTCTACGCCCAAGTCGCTGATGGAATATATTCTGGTGGGATTGCTAAAGCAGGCGGGTTCAGAGCTCCATTGTGATGAGAGTGATGAGCTGGGTGAGATCATAAGTGCAACCTGGTCTACAGCCACTTGCTGCCTTCCTTTCACTGAGATTGCCCCTTTTCCTGGTTTTTAAACTCATTTCCAGCTCTTCTGAAGCAATCAGCTGCTGAGTATTTTCAGGTTAACAGATGAAATCCTGTATAATGCCTTAAAAAGTGCTACCAGCTGAGACCAGCAATCCATCTGGCCCAATATCCTGCCCGCTAGTAACCAGTAGCAGATGCCTGGGAGGGGAGGAGTGCTCAAATACAACGGATCTAATCTGGGGAAATATTGCCCTCTTTTTCCCTCTCCAGCAGTTTATGACCTCCCTGAGACAGGTGTTTGAATTCAGTCACCTTCACCCTTCCCTGAGCTGGGCTCGTCCGCTCGCTTTGAACCATCGTGATGTTCGCTGCCTTGCACAGAGAGTTCCGACGCTGGATGCTCAGGATGTGGGCTGCTCATTACGTGGCCTCCAGCCGAGGAAGAGACAGAAAACAAGAACTGGTGGTGTCCAAAAAACCTAGCAATTGAGACCAAAATTGCTTCTTCACTTTCTCTGTAATATTCAGGATTTTAGGAAACTGCTTTTTCCTTTCCTGGTGGTGTCTTGGCTTAGGCTGAATCATCCTTGTCTGTTTAGACTTCTCTTTCCCCATCTCTTCTCCTTGCTCTTCGCGTCATTGCC
This sequence comes from Pterocles gutturalis, assembly GCF_000699245.1. Taxonomy (NCBI): domain Eukaryota; kingdom Metazoa; phylum Chordata; class Aves; order Pterocliformes; family Pteroclidae; genus Pterocles; species Pterocles gutturalis. Next base: position 107,551 of record NW_010112879.1, on the reverse strand, counting down.
AGCTCCACTCCGGCCTCCCGGAGACAGGGGTGGCAGGAGTGAGCAAGGAAGGTTGGCAGAGGTGCTGCTCCGCTCAGCAGGTGATATTTATGGTGCCTCTTTAGAAAACACTCTGCGCTCTGGATTTGTGTTTCATTCTGTATTGTTTTCTGTGTAATTACAGATGTTCTGCTCATTCCTTAGTGATCAAAAACACTACAGAGGTCAGGTTTTTGTGGAATCCTCTGCTGCAGCCCTGGTGTCCTGTTCCCCAGCGTTGGCTTGAGTTCAGTCTATCAGCTTTTTTTTTTAAGTCGAAGCTAGGGTGGTTGTTCCCGATGTGCTGCACTTTGAGTGGTATCACCCACTCATATCACGAGATTTTACTGCAATTCCTTCGAGTCACTGCTCTTATTTACTGATCATGTTGAATTATTCAGAGTAGCAAATGTTGGCATCTTCCTGCTGCCTTCTCTTGCATGGCTCAAGATACACGAGCAGAGCAAAATCCTTTGGCAAGCCCCGTCTGCTACAAAACTGACCTTTCTTCCCTCTTCCTTATATATATATTTTTACCCAGTTACTTACTTCTGTGAAGGATTTTTCCTTTCATCCTATGTTCCCCAAAGAGCTTTGGTGAAGGATCTTGTCACGTAGTATCTTTCAATGGGTATTTTTCAGCTGGGCTTTGGTGAAGGATCTTGTCACGTAGTATTTTTCAATGGGTATTTTTCATCTGTTTTTTTTTTTTTTCAATGAAGTATATCAGCTGCCTTTTCCTTGTTCACACGCTTTGTCTTCTGCAAAAGGAAGAAGAAAAAAAAAAGCCGTTTTTTTTTTTTCAATGAAGTATATCAGCTGCCTTTTCCTTGTTCACACGCTTTGTCTTCTGCGAAAGGAAGAAGAAAAAAAAAAAAAGCCAAACCAACCTCCACCTGACTCCTGAGACATGACTTCATTTTCTACAATATAATTAGCCCTGTGTCCATTTAGTCCATTCTCCAGGATGACTCTGACTTGCCTGGCGTGGCCGCCTGGTCTGCGGTTGCTCAGATGCCTCTGGATTCCTTGGTGAATGCTGGTGCAAGTGTCTTTCAGGTACCCTGGTGCAGCTTTAATCAAGAAAGTACGCAGGGAGTCGCCCATCGCCCTCCTGGGTGACTTTGTACATAAAGTGAGGTGGTTGCTGTTGCCTTGACTTCTTCCGAGTGGTCCTTTTGCCACCCGAAGCCTTATGTGCTTGTTTTGCCTTTCTGGGGTCAAGCAGGGAGAGGGGAGATGGCCAAGCTCAGCGCAGGGAGTGTAAACCACAATTTTAACTTTGAGGAGACGTTGTCTGATGATTGTTTAACCCAGTGATAAACCATGTGACTTGCAACTTTTTAAAAAATAAAACCTGACTCATTTTTGTTGAGTTTCCTTCTTGGACTGGCTGGGCTGGCTCCTGTGACTTCCTCGGCGTGGTCAGATCGCACAGCAGGGACTCGCGCTGATCCTCGAGGTGAGGGCAGGAATTGCCGCTTCTCTCGTCTGCTGTTGGGGAGGAGTCACTTTATGCTATTGAAGAGCTTAGTCTTGGTGTTACATATTGACCGGACACTTGCCTAGTTTACACAGAGGTGTTGGAAGTCTCTGTTTAACGCCATGTTTCCTGCTTGTGTAACCCTCTGATGGTAGCCTGACAGCTGCTGTTGCTGCCTGCGTGGCTGAGACGATGGTTTTCTGGTTTAAGCTTGGAATTCTGATGTACAGGGTGTTTCTTGCTGACACAGTAAACTTAAGGTTACTGCAGTGGTGGTGCTTAGATCTTTGCTGAGTCCTTGTGTGCTTTGAATGTCCCGTTGGCTTGTCTGCCCTCTGCTGTGTTTGGAATGAACCCACTACCTCCATATTATCCCTTTAAAACAAACATTGGAGTTTCTCCAGCTTCTAGACTTCCAGTGTTTGTGTAAAAACACCCTTGTGCCTTGGTTTAGTCATTCCATCTTACTTTATTTGTACTATGTTGATTTTTTTGAGCTTCTGATCTTTATGTGGCTAATTCATGTTCCATCTGTAGGGGTTTTCGAGGAGGTGAGGTTCTTAGGAATCGGCTTCTTCCCCCCAAACTGCCTTGTCCTCAAACATGTGCTCCTCTGTGTCTGCTGGCTTTCTCTGCTCTTCTTCTGAATCATAGAATCATTAAGGTTGGAAAAGACCTCAAGGATCGTCAAGTCCAACCATCAACCCAACACCACCTCACCCACTGAACCATGTCCCGAAGCACCACATCGACACGTTTCTTGAACACCTTCAGGGATGGTGACTCCACCACTTCCCTGGGCAGCCTGTAAGTGTCAGAGGAGCCCTCAATCTTGACTGCAAGTACCAGTGTCCTCGTGCTATTTTGGTCGATTCATTCCTTGTTCTCATACAGGCTTCTAGTTGTCAAAAAACCTTCCCAATTCCTAATGAGTCCAAGGCTGAGCATGGGAGCAATTCTTTGAGATGCTGTCACACAACTCTTGGTCATCGCCTTCCTATTGTCAGCCTGAATTTTGCCTCCAGAAGCTTCCCTCCTTCATGTGCTGACTGTACCTTTGTGGACCACGGGCAGCAGCTCCTTCCTGACATTATTTAGTAGCATATTCCTGCACAAACAGGTAGTCACAGAAGATTCATCCTTTGGAGTCATGCAACGTTCCTGGTTTTGATGAAATTCTGGCAGTGGCCACCTTGACCTGCAGGGAGATAACACAACTGAAGGCTTCGGTCTACAGCGTGGAAAGCACGGTCTGCAGGATGGAAAGGAATCGCCTTGAAGGAGGTGATGCTCCCCCTCTACTCTGTGCTGGTGAGACCCACCCTGAAGCACTGTGGCCAGCTCTGGGGTCCCCAGTGGGAGAAAGACATGGACCTGTTGGAGTGGGTCCATGAAAATGATCTGAGGGCTGGAGCACCTCTACTGTGGAACGAAGCTGAGAGAGGTGGAGTTGTTGATCCTGGAGAAGGCTCTGGGGAGGCCTTACAGCACCTTCCAGTGCTGAAAGGGGGCTAGAGGAGAGCTGGGGAGGCACTCTTGATCGGGGTAGAGGGATAGGATGAGGGGGAATGGTTTTAAGCTGAAAGAGGGGAGATTGAGATGAGATATTAGGAAGAAATGTTTTCCTGTGAGGGTGGTGAGGCAGTGGCCCAGGTTGCCCAGAGAAGCTGTGGATGCCCCATCCCTGGAGGGGTTCAAGGCCAGGCTGGATGAGGCTTTGGGCAACCTGGGCTAGTGGGAGGTGTCCCTGCCCATGGCAGCGGGGTGGAACTAGATGGTGTTTGATGGCTCTTTCCAACCCTAAACCATTCTGAGATCCTACAGAGAGGTCAAATCTCAGACTTGTGCCTCCTTCATCGCTATATTCCATATTAAATCCTCCTAGACCTTTCATTTTTAGAGAGGGAGGAGGTATTTTAACTTCTTGCTGGATACCCTGCTTGACTTCTGGTTCATCAGACACCAGGTACCTTTTAAAAGATCCCTTGTTTCTAGAAGTTGGCAAAACCACCAGTGAAATGCAGTCAGGGTGAGATTACCACCATTTTCTTCTGGCTTTTCATGTGTTATTCCTTCCTGTAAGATCTCTTTAGAGCAGCTCATCTTCCGAAATTGATAGGTGTCTCTTACCTGTCTGAATCCTCTGTTTTGGTTTGCTCGCCTGTGAGCAAATCTCTTCTGGATAATAACTTAATAGCCTGAAGAGTTGACAGCAATTCTACCCTGAAGATTAGCCTGACAGTTTCTGCTTTGTGGAAGACAATTGAAGAGCTTGGATTTGCTACTCCTGGCATGTAATGCAGGAATTGGGGATATTCAGTGGTGAGATGGGAAAACTATTCTCCTGTCTGCCTCTGCTATCCTGCTTTTTTCTTTTTTTTTTCTTATGATTATATTATGGCATTCCTTTAGGCTGGGAAAATTGCAGCTGTTTACAAAGAAGGGGAGGGATTTTTTTGCAGTCCTGAATCTGCTGTCATTTTTTTTCTGAAGCTGTCACCTTTCTGCAGTCTTCTAAGATGAGCTGGCCATGTTGCACATAGTATGTTAGAGGAGGCCACGTCATTTGTTAAATATCCTGAGTAGGTGCTGTCCCATAGACGTGCTTTAATGTATACTGATAAAGCTTGGTGATGGTGCGAAGAAAACTCTGCAATTCCTGCTTTCCATAGAGCTGCTCTTTTTTCCCCAAGGAATCGCTGTACTTCAGTGCTGAAGCTGGATTAAGTTGTAGGCGAAACCTCCTTGAACTCCGTGAAGCAAACCAGTCTGAAGGAGCGTTTCCTGGAGGTATTTATTTTGTGTTGCAAAATGCGGTCAGTTCTATCTTGGTGATTTGCTGTGGAGCTCAGTTCATCATTTAACTCCTCAAATGTAGCAGAAAATCTTGTGTGCTTAGGAGGTGGAGATCTGCTTGTGTTTTTTTTTCTTAAATGTCTTTGTTGCATCTGTAATTAGGGTAACGACTTGTTTGTAGAAATAACAATCCGAACTCGGTGTTCCTTTGCCAGCTGCTTCACCTTCCCTTCCGAGTTAGAGATTCGGTTGAGGTCGTTTTTCTTCCTTCACATTAATGGAGAGTACACTACAGGAAGAACTAACGTGAAGACAATCTGTCTGCATCTGTCTAGTCTTCCTCGTAGCAAGGAGTTGAGGAATTGAGTTACTGCTGCTCTTGGAGAAAGTTCTTTAGGTGGGTTTCTGAAGAATCCAATCTGGAGCATTTCAGACTTGCTGAGTCCTCAAGCATTCATTCCTCATGACTCAAAATTCCTTGTAGATCAGACTTCTGCTTATTTAGGTGTATTAAAAACAAATGAGAGGAAGTCCTCTAAAATACAACTTATGGTATTGTTCCATTGACAGCGCCAGTTCGGGCAAGTGCAGTGAGACAATTCAGCTTCTTTGAAGTTTGGTACAAGTTGCTTCGCTGTGCAGCAGCCCCGTTGGGGCTGGTCTGGCTGTCCTTAGGTACCTTGTAACTGTCTGCCTTTGGAATGTGCCAGCCTAGTTTCTACAGCTGGTTTTTATTTCCTAGATCTTAAAAGAGCAAGTTTCAATGAACAAATGAAACTTAAGAACCTGTAACAGCTTATTTTAATGAAGCAGAGACCACATACTTTGTAGTTGTCTCTTTTCAAGTCGGAGTAAGACTTCAAAGGTCTCACCTTTAGGAGGCTCATGAAGACTCGTTCTTGCTGTCGCTTTTTGGCAGGGCTGCAGTGGCAGGTAACAACACACTGGTTTGCACTGGGAGGGAGGGATTGTGGCAACACATTACGCGACTTCTTAGATGGAAATAAACGTTTCCAAAAATACGTGCTCTGTGTGCATCCACAAGGTAGTGAGGTTCTTCCCTGCTTTAAAAAAATGCTTTCTCCGTGCTTCCAGTCCCGTTTTGCTAACCATGGACTACCTTCCTGGCTTGGCACCAGTGCCAGGTGAGGTGGTGTGGAGGTCCTCAGGTTCTCTGGGTGATTGTCCTGCGGCTGAGATCAGGCCTGCAGCCACTTCGGCAGCTGACATTGCTTCCCAGCTGTCCGCTGTTTGGAAGGGTTTTGACAGGTTGCTAATTCTGAAAAAGCTCTGTGCAGCGTTGGCAGCGCGGAGGCTTCAGTTTTTACTGGTGATAGATGCAACACCAGCGATGGTAAATCATTGTTAGGCTGTGCTCCGCTCTGCGGCGTGAACCTCTCTGCTGAAATTTGTTATTCAGCAGTTGAGATCCAAAACTGGTATTAGGCTCCAAACTAACATGCAGTCCTTTGTTTTTGTCTAGATTTACTGGATGCAGTGCTGGTATTTGGTGGGTTTTTTGTCATTTCTAAATGTTAGGAGCTATTGCGTGTGCCAGAGTGTCTTTGTTTGTCAGGATCTATGATGGGGAGCGGGGTGTTTTGGAACCACTTGTTCTGTTCTTTCTGGTCCCCGCAGAAAACAGAGTTCTTCGATATTAAGGAGGCAACAGGATCACAGGCAGGATTTTGGGGGTAACTTGGAGCTGCTGCGGCAATAGCTCAAGGTTTTGGCTCGCACTTGAGGGGCTCAGCATCTGTCCTTGGGGACGCTGCAGGGACAGGTTTGGATGTAAGAGCTGCTACATGTGGGGTGACAGATGCTGAGGCAGCCTTCTGTGTTACCACCTGTTTCTGGAGAGTTGAGGGGATGGAGTGTGACTTCCAGGTGTCCGGGTGGACCACAGATATTCAACATCTAGTGCAAGAAACTTGGACTTGGTGCAGTCATCTTAGCAAGCCTGGTTTTGTTCGTGTGATTGAGCTAATACTCCTGTTTGGGTTTCGTGCACCAAAATAGGTTCTTCGAGGTCTCTGAAGGCGTGCAGGGTTGAGGCAGGTAATGTAGATATTCCCCAGTGGTGTCTTGAAACCAAATTCTTTGTGGTTTTTTTCTGTGGGTAGATTCAGTTGAATGCTTGCAGCTATTCTGGTTGTCGAACCTCAGTTTAGTGCCATGGTCCTTCTGTGGGCTCATGGCTGATGCTGATCCTACGACCCAACACAGCTGAAGAATCTGAGTCATTGCTTCTTTTTGGCTTGGAAGATTATTGAATGTTGGATAAAGCTGTTTGCTGTGACACCTTTTGGTAAACTGGGGCTTGTATTCACAAACTGTTCAATCAGTCTCTGCTAACATTTACAAAAGCTTGGAATAATCCCGGTGTGCTCGTTGATCTGCTCTTCTACAGTGTGTTAGAACTGTGGCACGAGGTGTGTTAGAGTAGGAAATACGCTTGCTAAGGAGGTGTTCTGAAATACACTTCTGCTGAAACCCCATCTGTTCAATCTTCCTGAGCTCCTGTCTTACCAACTCTACCGCTGAATGTAGTAAGAGTTTACACCACTTGAGCAAACCAACCTTAAAACAGCATCGTGGTGTCTTGATGCTAGTTTTGTGCGGTATTCAAATACATCTTTCCTCTGACACGTTGAGATCAGGCTCCCTGTTAATAGCTTGGAGATCATTTACAATTAAATGGAGTCCAGTCTTCCGAGGGATTTACCCTTGAACCCCTTGAACCAGTGCTCGACACCGGGATCCGAGCTTCCTGTAACTCATAGACTTGCCTGAGGCACAGGTGGTTAAATTCAGTCTTCCAGCAAGCTTACTGTGACCTTTCCTTACAAGGACTCTTTCTGCTTGTATCTATATCCAAGCGTAAAGGCTGCTTTTCAGTGGTGGACGGAGCTTTGAGGCTCAGTGACACCAAAAAGCTTTTTGTGTTGGATCGTTGGCCGATGCTTTCAGTGATTAACCCTGGACCTGGACACAGCTCAAAGTGTCCGTGAGTGATCTCCAGGTACAAAGTGATCCTCCCCAGTGGGTGTTAAGGCTTCAAAGAAGACAGCTGTGACTTGGTGCAGATTTCTTGGATGAACATTTGTAATTGACAGCTACACTGACGATGAGGGATTGAAAGCGGAAGTTGAATCCAAGTGTCTTCGTACAGATGCCATTTCCTAACTGCGTGGATGGTAATGTTTGCCTTCAAGGTAACATTAAGTTTATCTGTGCAAAAATAACACTTTACTCCAGCTTCTGAGAGAAGCTTTTGGTATGTGTGAGATGGTGCACAGAGGTGGACAGTTCTGGCACCTGCTTTATTGCGTGGGTTTGCCTCCTGGTGTGAAGTGAGACTTCTCCTTTGTGTTCAACTTTCGCAGCTTTTTCATTGAGGCTGCTTCTAATTAAATGCATAATGAGGAAGGTGCCTTCAGCATGTAATCAGGCTTCTGGAGCTCTTCTGCCATCTTCAAAAAATGCCAACCTTCTCTGAAGTTGGTAGCGTGCTGCCAGCTGAATGGGAAAAGTTGTTGCTGGGAAGTCGAACAGGATTTTCAAGTGTCTGCCGCGCTTGCTTGTGTTTAGGAGTGCAGTGAGTGGTGTGGCTTTTTTGGCTTGTGAAAGAAACTCTTGTGCAGGTGAGTGGGCAAACCCCTTCTTGTTTTGCCTGGGCACAGCTTGGGACCGTCAGGATTTATCTCCCTGGCGTTAACTTGGTTATTCTTGGCATGCTGGTCTCTGGCTTGCTACAGGTAGTAGGCGTTGTTTTATTTTTTGGAGGGCTGAAAAATTAGTCTGATGAAGGACTAGGGTCATTGAGTAATGTGCTGAGTGAATTTCAGTAGGTGAGTGTGTGATGACATCCATTGCGTGGTGTGTTTCTGGTCGGTGCATCTTCAGCAGAGTTGGAAAACGTGCAGAGAAAGGCCGTTGAGTTGCAGTCTAAAATGTCCGAGGCTCTTAGGATTGGAAGGATTTCTTTAAAAAGCAGGCAACAAACTTCTGGATCTTGTTGTTCTAGGAGTTTGGGGAAGCTGGTGGTTTAGATGCATTCAAAAAGTGTTTAAACAAACCCGGGGTCAGCAAGTCCACGAAGTGGATGCTGGCAGGATTGGGCAGGCGTGTCCATCCCAACATCTGTAATCCAGCGGTTGTGGATGCTGGAGAAGACTGCAGGAGCTTCCTGCTCCCTGGAGCTTCCGTAATTGTCATGGACAGAATAACAGGAGAACACTTCTTGTTTCAGTTGTTCCAGCTTTGTGACTCGCCTGCCTTTCCAGAATACTGTTGCAGCGTGGGGAGGCAGTATTTTTTGAAGAGTTTTGGAAGATGGCTTACGGGTACTTACAGGAGGGGAAATATTGAGCCATTTCTATGTACCTATAGGTTTCCTATGCTGTATATATTCAAAGGACATTTGCTGTAAAACGTACAGCAGCTTAGGTGTAAGAGCGTTTCATGATGGGATAGTTCGAAACTGAAACCAGGCAAATAAAAAATTAGAAATAAGAGATTAAAAAATGAAGTTCTTGGTCCCTTTAAAAGTGAAAAAAAAATATTGAAATTCCCCCTTTTTATGCAGAAAGTGGGAGGAGGTGATCATAATGCTTCTCTTCAGCTTTCCTAGTGTGGGATGGTGACCAGCAGGCAGCCGGGCGTTCCTTGCAGGCGGTGATCGACTGATAGCTCAGAAGGGGGCAGGGACAACAAGGAGTGAAGCATGCGCATGCTAGTGTCCTGCTCTTTGTCATACTAATTACATGAAGTATGTATAGCGATGATCACAACGCTTCCACGGTGCTGTTTCGCTTGTGTTCATGTCATGGCTGACCAACTGTGGATTGCTTTTTTGGTTTCTTAGCTTAGTGACCTGTGCCTGCTAAAAATCCGGTTCTAGTCAGAAATTGGACTATTGGACTTGGTCTTTTTAGTCTAAGTAGTCTTTTTAGCACGGTTGAGGAGCTGTTCATGTAGTTTTGTAGCTAAACATGAAATTTGGTGTTTTGGTACTTTGCCAGGTGTTGAAACATCTTGTGGAGTGTTAAAAGCCTGTAAGGCTGTGGTGGTAACTGCTGTGCCCAAAAGGGAAGGTTTTGGTCCTGCCTTTCCCATGTGCTGCTGCTGGTGCTCGTCAAACCTGTTCCTGAGCTGCCCTAAGTCTCTAACCTGGCACAAAGCTCTCCAGCTATTGTTGGGTGGTTTTCTCCTGTTGCTATAATGAGTTAGACTTGTTCACAAATGGGCTTGATAAGCACAGGCAGGGGAGAAACTGGAAGGAATTCCTACTCTGGAGCTTGCCGCAACTCTGGTTCCTCCATCCTGGGGAGAACATACTTGGGCTTTCCTTCAAAGATGCTGTTTCACCTTGGTGTAACTTCTAGACTACGAGCATCTTCCCAGCTTTAGGGACACGTGTGAATTGTTGTTCTCTCCTAAATGGGGTTCACGTGTGGAGGAGGAGAACCAGGAGGGATAACCAGAAGCTGCAAAGAACCTAAAGTCTACAAAAAAGCTCTTGAGGAGCAGCAGAGGCCTTGATGAACGGAGACTAGTGGGCTTTTCTTGGGAAGTGTCACCTCTTCTCTTAGCGGTGTCACCTGAATACGTGGCAAACTCTCTGAGTCTGCTGAGTAGGGAAAACAGATCCCAATAGCTGCATTGGTGTTACCAGCTCGTGCTGAGACTTAAGGAGGAGTGTCAGCTCAGCAGGCAACTGTTCTAAAGAGCATTAAATTAGGAGTCTTGTTAATGATTTAGTAAGTGGGGGAATGTCGAGCAGATCAGCTTTGCTGTGAAGGCTGGGAGAGGTGAGTGGTCGAACAGAGCTTGGTTACCCTTTGTTTCAAAAGCATATGAAGAGCTGAAACTCATCTTCAGATGCAAATCAAAGGGATCTTGCAAGAAAACTCAATGGATTTTTTTTTTTAGTGTTGTTGCATGATCCAGGCTGGGATTGAAACCTGGGAGTGTGAACTTGATCGCATCTAATGAGACAAATTCCTTTTGGGATGACTTAGACTGGAGTTAGGGGGGGCTTACCTCTCTTCCCAGAGGGACTGCGACTGGAAATATTCCTTGTGCAGACACTAGGAGAGTATCAACTGTGTGACTCTTGTATCCCATAAATGGATCCTTGG
>NW_010112879.1:77439-97080 GCF_000699245.1 Pterocles gutturalis | reverse complement strand
CTCTCTTTCCCAGCGAGTTCGGGGGGGGGGGGGGGAAGAAAATCCAAAATATGCGCCAAGTGCACTGTGATAATGGTAGAACCCAGCGTGTGATCCAGGTACTGCGTGTTTTGGAGGATATATGGTGAGCAAGCACTGTGTAGAGGCACTTGAGACAGATTGCCATCAGAGTGTTGCTTAAAGCCTCTTTTGAGAAGACAGAGTTCAAAATCCCTCTTTTAAATCTTTATTGTACCTCAGTGTTTAATCAAGGTGGATGCTCTGTTTCGATCCTCCTCTCCGAACTCACGGCACCCAGCCTGTTACTTGGCGCTATTTAGTTGGGTACCCCCTCCACTTGTTTCAGGGGAAGCCAAAAAAGAAGCTCTCGTTCTTTGCTCTGCAGTAAAAAAAGAGTAAAAAGCAGATGTTTGCCATTAAGATGTGTGCTTGTTCTTCCCAGAGCCAGACACTTTTTTTCCAGTCTACTGTTTCTTCCACAGTATCTGCAGCTGTTGCAGGGGGAAAAGGTTAAATCATCTGAAAGTAGAAAATAAAATATTCCTTGGGTGGGCTGTCCCAGTTTGAGTTTCAGGCTTTGGAGGCTGTACCAAACAGGTCAGGGTTTCAGGAGCAGAGGTTGGCATCAAAAGGATAAAATACAGTTATCTTTGTGAGCATCCTCGGTGGGGCCGTAATAGCTCCGCGCGCTCAGGCTGAGAGGTCATCGAACCGCGTAATATCGAATGGTAGCTTACTGCTGGAAACACACGGGCTAGCTCCCTGTCGGGAGTATCTCGGGTAAGTATAAGCAGTGAAAACTTTACTCTAAATTAAATTTCATTATATAAGCAGGATTTTGTTCCGGATGAGTCAAAAGATTTAAAGAATTTAATTTCATGATATTCATGTGTTGCAAGTAGACTCTACCTGAACTTGCCCGCATGTTTTCTCTAAACTTTATAGTCTCCTTGTCTTATTTGAGGCATCAGTCTGTTCCCTTTCATCACAAAGGCTGTTGGTTTGAAGTCTTCAGTATTTTGCTATTAACAAAATGTAGGCTTCCTGTTGTGCATTAGAAGTACGTGCAAGTTTCGGCAGCTTGCTGGGAATATCAAATGTTCGCACACAGAGATCACAGTTGGGCATGCTGCTAGGCGAGTCAAAAAGTTTTGTTTGCTGTTCTGCTTTTGTAAAGGCAAAACTGAGATCTAGACCTGCTTGCAGTGTTCCCTCGCTACATTTGAAATGTGTGGGCTACTCAGGAGTTAAGGGAATCGAGTGAGAGATGTCGGGTTTTGTAAGCAGCAATATTTTTTTTTAATCTAGGTGTCAGACAATAAATACTGTTCTGAACAGTGCCTGAGTACAGAGTCAGAATGAAAGCCGACTCTCTTTTTCTCCAGTTGAGCAGAATGAATGTAGATGTCAGCTTGGGGGTGGATTCAGGGAGGAACTTGCAAATTACTGAGTCCAAGCAGGAGCTTTGCCTCAAGTGCAGTTAATACATCCAGCTTTCTGTCCAGCTCCACACGTTGAATGTGTTTGGTTTTGGCAAGAAGACCTTGCTGGGTAGATCTTGTTGTATGACTTTTCCCCATCTGACAGTGCTGCTTTCAGTGTTTTGAGGGCAGACAGCCTTAATGGGTAGTTTGGATCCTTTCTGCTTCTGCTGCCCACTAGACCCAGGTCTTAATATCTACTGATAATTGGTGAATAATACTGCTTATTTAGTCCATGCAATCAAATTAGCCTTCTGACAAGAAGTGGTTATGGACATCTAGCTGAGTTTAAAGGGTCAGCAGTGTGTTGGGTCAGGCCAACAAAATCATCAGTGGTGGATGTGGGAGGATGGTCCAGTTCTTCTACTGGAGATTCGGGGAGGATCAGATGGAGTTATCGGTGGGTTCAGAAGAAGCGGGAGGAGGTTGTTTTTCAGGCAGTGAATAGTAGATTTGTTGAACTAGCCAAGGGCTATTGAGGCTACAAAAAGTTTGGTTGAGTTTGGAGAGGAACATGACATGCTCAGAAGAGGCTGCACCAAATGTTCCTGAACACCCAGAAGCCCAAACTGCCTTGGGAAGGCCCGGAAATAAAAGCCACAGGAGGCAGAAAAGTGCATGGCAAAGTTGGATATGTTTCCCCTCTTCTTCCTCTTTCCCAGATGGTTGCTCAGGGCTGCAGTTTCCAGCTGGAGGTTAAGCCAGATGGACCGTGTTCTTCTGTTCAGCTCTTTGGCTCTCAGAGGACACAACTTTAGGTGGTTTGCTGCAGTCCTCTTCTCCAGTAACAGTGTCTGTAACTGTTGGACAGCCAGCGCAGTGTATGGATGGAGGTGGAGGTGATACGTTCTAGCTACTCCTGTCTGATTGAACTTAAAAACAGCGACTTATTCCTTCCTCTTACTTTCGTGCAACCTAAGTTTGCTGGACTTCCTGAATTGTCATACTGATATCTTTTATTACTCCCGAAGAGCTGTTCCTTGTGCATTGGCAGAACAGGAGAGGGATGTTTCATGCTATGAACTCATCTATTTAATGGTTTAAACCATTAGTCAGACTTTTCTTTGGGAGCTCGCTCGTTTGCGGTGAGGCTTTAATACATAAAGATGCTCTTGCCACTTCCCCCCAGCCACTGTACCCCCAGTACTACCTGTGGAGTCTCTAAAAATGGAAATTGTGAACCTGTCGTAGTATTTTGGAGTTTGTTTTTGCACTTTTTAGGTGTTCCAGGTTTTCTTTTATTTGCTCTGACTAAAGGCCTATATGAGAGGAGAACAGAATTCTGAGCTGTGAAATCAAACTGATGAACACGATGTTTACCCTGAGATGGTTTGCATGCTTCTGTCCTTCAGAAAAATTATGCCCCCTAAGAGGGAACACAAGCCGTTTTCTAAACAAGGCATTTGAATGCTTGTGTATTTGACTTGGGACAGAAATACGCTTAAAGTTTTATGCCGCAGCTGTCTGTCAGTGTTGAGGTGTCCTGAAGAGGCTTTTCTGCGCACCAGAAGTGGTCTACAGAAACCTTATTTTTTTCTCTATGGGCATGAAACACTTTGGTTGAAAATCTACTCACTTGAACATACATTGATGCAGAACTGATGGATTGCTTTTCAAATAAGATGCGTGTTTCTGGAGAACTACACATTCTGTGCAGTGCTAAGCAAAATTCTCATTGTTCAAGCTTGGTGTGAGTGCTGGAGCATCGTCTTTTGCTCTTGAGGTTTTGTTCCACCATGTAATGCCGTTGGGAGCCTTCTTTCTTTTTGGCTGTGCTGGACGGTGTGAAGACTTTGGAGTAGGGCAGTGTCCATGAGGTTGTAATTTTAATATTGTTCCTGTGCTTTATTTTGGTAAGACTATGAAAGCCTCGAGCCTAAAGATGACAAGCTTTTTTTAAAGTGTTACCCAGAGTTTTGTGCTGCTAACTGGTAATAAAATAACAATGAGCTGAAGTACAAAAGATCCCCAAACTGTCTGTGTACCAGCTTCCCAAGAGAACTCATAAGGAACAGGTTTGTAGAGCCATCTTCCCTGCTGTGGCAGAAGCGATGTCCTCCTCCGGGAGCCGAAAAGTGTCTGTGGGATACCCCAAACTTTCAAGTGCTTTTGGAAATCGTGTCTCTTTTCAGGCTGGCAGAGATTTCCCTGGAGGAGATGAAAGACCTGGTTGTATACTCTAAGGTAGCAAATATCATCTCTTCACAAGCTGCCTTCAGGGATGTTAGTTTTTTTGACTCTGAAATTGAAACAAGCTTCTCATCTGCTCCTTGCTTTGAAAAGTAATGGGGAAAAACATCTAGCGAGGCTTAAGGCTTCTGGTGTCGCCTTCTCTCTCGCCAGCAGCTGGAAGAGGTTTTTAGGGGTCTGTGGGTCTTCTCCAGCCAATGTGATGGGGTTAATCTGACTATTGTGGCCTTTGAGGGCTGAGGCAGTGTGCTGAGAAGACGCAGCTTTGCCATGGCTACGTTGAGCAACGCAGAGGAACATGTCCTGAATACAGTGTGTGGGACCAGTGCCCAGCTCCGTGCCCCCGAATGCTTTGTATCCTTCTGGATTTGGCACTTTGTAAAATAAGTAACTCTTCTTCCTGAAGCGGGTTGCCTGGCAGAAGCGAGAGCATCCTTATCGAAGGATTCCATGTTACATCTGTGTAGTTGTATGAAGCCAAGGTCTGTTGAGTTCAAGCTGAGATGTGCATCTCCAAGCCTAAGGCCTCACTTGTGCCATCAAGGTGATGTCCCAGGAAATGGGCTCGGCATCTGTAGGTGCTAACTAAACACACAACGGGTTTAATTATCTGTCAGAAGCTAGGAAGGGTCCCTCTTGTTTGTGGTTTCGGATTGCCTCTTCCATTGCCATTTAGCAGCTCTTTCAGCCACTTTAGCCTTCACAAAGGGACATGGTCCACTGGGTTCTGTGTAATGGTAGGCTTTGGGCAGCGAGGCTTTCTGGAAAAGGAGAGACTGGAGCTCATTACCATGATAAACTAGTGCTCCAGGCAGGTTGTCCACATATTCGGGCTCATTAGCCATTGCTTTTTCTTGCTGCAAGAGGTGACTTTCTGTACCGTGCCATGCTTGCAGCTAAACAAGGTTCCCAGCTCCTCAGCCGGGTTTAATGTGGGCTGCAGTTGTGAGCTGAATCCTTTGTTACTCTGAGCTCCTCTGTGCTTTGCTTGAACCGTCTTGCTCCAGGGCTGGATTCCCAGGGGAGCCCAGCACCATTGGTGTACAGACAGGGAAAGGATGGAAACCGAGCTCTGCCGTTGGAACATCAGGTGCTCTCACGATGCTGGAGTCCCGTCTGTCTGAACGTGGGAGGAGTCGTGTTTGCTGTGCTGCAGGTCAAAAGATCTGGTAGTCAATGTCATGTATGAGGTGGGGACGGGTTTTTGTCACTTGTCCTTGCCAGTAGGAAGTGGCAGAGGCCAACTGGCGCAGGGGATTTTCTCATGTTACACTTTGACTCCTCCATAACCTGCCTGTTGTCGTGTTTTTTGAGCAGTGTGTGAATAATATCTGAGCCTTAGGACAACATGAGATGACTTATTTGCTTTTATTCCTAAAGTAAATTGTTGTATCAGAGAGTTATAAATAGATTTTTCTGTTTAGCTTCCTTGTTTGGAGGTGCCACCTCTTAGTAGAGGTTGGTATTTGTGTAGAGAAACTGAGGCAGCTTCTGGCCAGTGAACCCAGTTTGGAATTTTTATGCACAGCTTTTTTTTTTTTCTTCTAAATTTAACTGGGGCATGTTCAAGGTGGCAAAAGAGCAACTGTTTGCCAGGTTAAAGGGTGTTCAGCATTTCCGTATGCGGACTGTCATGTTCACGGGACACTCTTTTGCCCAAGAGTGTTTTTAGGGTTGTGATGTTAAGTAACTAAAGCAAACTTTTTCCCTGGGAATACAGGCGCTTGCGTTTTCCCTTTCTGGTAGGGCTTAGTTTGGTACAAGTTTGTCTGGTTCTTCCTTGCCACAGCCTTTGACCCGGTCAAATACCTCGAAACAACTTTAGCATTAAGTAGAACAAAAGCTTGCCTTGAATGCCTTGCAGTCAACTTAATATTGGGGGATATGTTCACCTCCCAAACGCCTTTTCATTTGAGAGGGAGGGGTGTCACTCGCCGCTTGTACGCTGAAGCCGTGGAGCGGTGGTGTGCGTTCCTCACCCTGGCGGCTGGCTTCATTCAGGAGTTGGTGCTGGATAATTGTAGATGAGGATTAATTAATGACAACTTGTGGAGACTTTTGAACTCTTGTACCATGCTGTTGAGCAATCCTCCTCGCTTCTTGAGGACAGAAAATCACGAATTACATTGGAAGAGCACCTGTGTGGCCTGGACTGACAACAAGCTTATGAAAGCCCAGGGCAGAGGTAGTCAAAATTCCTGTGAGCTTTGGTCAAGGTGGCGTCTCTTGGCAGCACAGTGATGGCTGCTTCGGTCTATCTTGGACTTGATGTTGGAGAAACCAAAATGTTCTATGATACAGGGTTTCCTTCTGCTGTGGTCGGTGTAAGAGTGACCTTTTTTTTTCTTCTGTGCTCTTACAGAACAAGCACTTTGAGAGGTTAGTACGGACACTGGAACTCCCACCCTTGCTGTAACAGTCAGGAAAATAAGTCCTGGCTTAGGCATAGACTTGGGATGCCCGTAGGCACTGGGGAGCCTGGTGGCTTATAGCCTGTGTCAGAAGAACCTGTCTTCTAGATGCCGGTCAGAGCTTCTCAGAACTTAAAGTTGTTTTTTAAAATTTAATTTTTTGTTAGAACAATCTATGC
This sequence comes from Pterocles gutturalis, assembly GCF_000699245.1. Classification (NCBI taxonomy): domain Eukaryota; kingdom Metazoa; phylum Chordata; class Aves; order Pterocliformes; family Pteroclidae; genus Pterocles; species Pterocles gutturalis. The sequence goes on along the minus strand of NW_010112879.1, from coordinate 90,819 downwards.
ATTTTCTTTGGAAGGAAATTTAATGCCCAAATTTTGAACATGGAATGGAACAGCGTGTCGCTGGTCACCCTAGGCAGAGTCTTCCAGAAATAGTTGGTTCGCATGGACTTTTGCATCCCAGTGCACTCCCCCTTGGAAATTAGTGTTTGGGCCCTGTTCTGCCCTATGGGTGATGGGCTCTGGAGGGTGTTATTTAAGGGGAAAAAGGCCCAAACAAAAAAAACACCAAAACCCCTTATGCTTCCTTGTGACCAAAGCGCCTGGAGCATCGCAGGAGATGGAGCCAGCCCAGGGATGCTGCGTCGCAGGAGTTCAAGTTTGGGAACCTGTTTCCCAAGGTGGGGAAACAGTTTACCAAAAACAAAAACCAAAATTACTGAAGAGCCAGAAACATCTATAAGAAAACGCTGTCATCTTCTGAACTAAAATTCACGTTATTGCACAGAAAGCTGTTAGCTTGCCCTGACAAGGGGTAACTGAAAACTGCAAGCAATGCACTTTTTTTTTTTAGCAGAATAAAGCAAGATTGGAAGTTGCTTATATGAACTGTTACATTACGACTTTCTAAAAACATCCTTTCTTCTTTTCCAGCTTCGCTACCGATATGACTGGCTGGCTGCTCTGCTGCTCCCGTGCTCCAGCACTCGCTACCCTGTGATTTCAGATAACAAAAAAGTGAGTTACAAAATATCTGTCATGTGCCTTTGATATTCTGGGGCATCCTGGCATGCAACTCAAATTTTCCTCCCTAAAAAACCCCCAAAACAACCATATATAAGGGAAGACACTAAAATGTAGTAACTTATAACCAGGGTATGTGAGATACCTGACAAGCCTGTGGAAGGATGCTTAGAGACCTGAATGCAAGTTGTTCAGTTCTTATTTCCATTTTAATATTTTTCCCCCTCAATTTTGTCAGCATTTTTCATCTGAAAGTAACTTCTCTGGGAACTTGCATCCCTGATCTGCTCTCCCTGGTTTTATTTTTAGAAACAGCCGTGGTGAGCTGGGAAGTAGGTAGCTGCGATGCTGCTTGTCAGTGATGAATATCTCCAACAAGGAAATTGGGGAGGATTAAAGGCAGGGAGAGTCCAAAGTCTTCCAGGGTGAACTGAAGCTTCTCTTAAAGTGCTTTAACTTTGTTACTGGGAGGAGAGTTGATGAGCTCTGTATATAAGTGTTTGTTTCAGTGTGACAGGTAAAATATGGGCTAGATTGCCTATTCCGTTACAGCTGACCTATGAAATGAGCAGAAAGCTCCAAACAGAAGGTGTTGGGGAAAAATTTTTCTCTTTGGAACAAAGAATAATGTTTGTAGGTGATAGTCTGACTCCAGTGTGGATAGACACCTTGATTTCATGAGATAGTTAATAGTGATGAAAGTAAACGTAATGAGCAAGTGTTTGGATTTGATAAAAATTATGACCTGGAGAGCAGTGCAAGTCTCTGCTTGGCACCAGGTTTTTTGGGGTGTGCATGAATGAGTACTGGAGTAGTCAAGCTGGCACTAGATTTCCCTTTCTGGACTTCTGAATAAACAGCTATTTGTAGTGATAAACTGTTTTTCTGTTCAAACATGAGCCAGTGCAGACTAAGTGATGCTGATGAAGTAGTTGGGACATTTTGTGTCGGGCCGTAATTGTGCATCATCCTTTGGGAATACTGTTTCTACTTTTGGACAAAATGATGTGACAAAACAAATTCTTTCTAAATTGGAATTTCCATTTTGAATTTAGTATGTAGAAGGCTTAATGAGCTCTTGCCTTTTGGTAATTTCTCCTGGGCGGAGTGGGGGGGGCAGAGGGATGGGCAACGGTTTCGTGCTTTCAGTAGATTCCAGCCTGGAAGAGAAATCTCTTTTCAATTTTGCTTGATACTGTATCTTGAATTATTTTGCTGCTTCATTCCCTAAAACCAATTTATCTTTTTTTTGGTGTCAGTAGGAGGAGTGCCATTAATTGTTAGAAAAGTCTTTAGTTTGAGCAGTACGGTGCTTTTAATATCTTTGTCTAAGTCCAACAGAGACTGTACTCATCTGACTATGCTTCATTTTCTATTCTTTTGTCTTAAAGATAAGCCTAAAGCTTTGCTGATATGCGGTTGTGGAGGGTTTCTTTTGTGACTGAAGTTGCTGACTTGTTTTTATTCATCCTGCCTGTAAGATGTCTGGGATCTTGGGAACTTGGTTTTTATCACAGGAACCTGTTTCCATGGGGTTTGGGATCACAGCGTCCTTTTTCACTTGGGCAAAGCTTCTGCCTGGCTCAGGATGTCTGATTTGTTTTCCCCCCTCACTTTCTGTTCTGCTACTTACTCATGAGGATGTGGATTCTTAGCACGGACTGCTAGGCAGCATGAATGCTACAACGATGAGACCCATCTTATTTTTTTTTTTTAATACTGTAGAAATCGATAATACATTACTGAAATTCTTTATCAATTCCGAGACACTGGAAGGTGGTGCTGTCTCTGCCATGGATTGTGCTCCTAAGCTGCCTACACTTGTATCCCATGCCTGCCTGTATATTTTAAGTTAATATTTAAAGAAGCTCTGGTTTGCCCATTCCATGGCTTCCACTTGCCCACACTCCTCTATAAGCTGGCACCCCAGCTCCTGTCCTTACTTGTTGAAGGAGCATACGTGCCTTCCTCTGCGTGTTCCCTGCCGCAGGATCCCCAAGCAGAGCTGCACTTGCTCGACTTCTCCCCAGCTCCAGTGAACCCAGTAGCAGGTGCTTCCACTCCCACGTTTGTGCTGGGAAGCCAGGCGTTGTCCGTGGGAGTGAGGAGTTCGCTTTAGACTCTACCATGTTGTCCTCCAGTGTGCCTGGTGAACCACGTCCAGCTTGAAGAATCTGTCTTTAGGAGCAGATTTTTTTGCTGGATGGCTTAAATGAACATGAGCAGCAGCGGCTGCTGGTTAAATGGTTAAAATAACGTTTTAAACCATTGCTCACGTGGTGCATCTCCTCGGTGCTCACTAAGTGGTGTGATGGGGGCTTTCTGCATATAGTAGATACAATATATAGCGGTGTTCCGGTAGAGCTGGACAAGAGAACGCTGTGCTGTCTGAGCCATAGGGGTTGGCTGCAGAGTGGACTTCTCCAGGTGATGCTGGAACCAAGTTCTTGGAACCTATGTCAAAAAAAAAAAAGACAGCAGTGAAAGCCGTCAGTGCCTCCGCTGTTCTTTGGCTCATATTGAGAGCGGTCCTGCTGATGTGTGGTTGCTGAAATATCCTTCTGTACGCGAAGCTTTCTAGTTGTATTAGTCATCTGTCAGGCTTCTGGATTATTTAAGTGCTGAAGCTCTCCTCAAAGAAGAGTGGTATCTATTTGTAGAAAGGTACATAATGTGAAGTGCAATTCCAGTCTATTAGAGCTTACGCTGCTTGAGATGTTCTTGGGAATGCTGCTTCTCCTGTTGGGGGACTTCATATCCAAAATACGTCCTCTTACAAGGCTTCTAGTTGGTCTTTGGGACTCAAATGGTGATGCTGTTAGAGCTCCTTTGCAACTTTATCCCCAAAATCACGCCTCTTGTTCAGTGTGTGCCTCAGCTGTTGGGTGTTGGTCTCCAAACACCATAAACCCTGAGGAAAAGGGGACAGTGACCAAAAAGGTGCCCTGTAGCATTAAGGAAAAATATGTTCTTCCACTAGATGTGTGGAGGACCCCTAACTCAAATAGTTAATGGCCAAAACTATCTTCTGTAACTCTTCGACTTGTACTGACTTGATTTAGGTCTGAAAACGCCTAGAGCTGAACTGCTCCATTTTTAAGGTGTAATTCATCTGTTTACAGAAAATCTTAAGGACAGCTGCTAGCTAGAAGGTTAGTTACAATACAGCATCATTATACTCTCATAAACTTAAAACTCGAATATTTGACTTTTGTGTTGCGTACATGTTCACTTTGTTGTATTCTAACCTGAAAATTAAATGTGGGGTTTCATGTAATGTTTGAGATTCGCAGCTTGGCAAGACACTTGTTCTTGCTTATGCAGTCTGGCTTTTATGTAACTCATTATTTTTGTTCAAATGTTGCAGATAGTGTTTCCTCTAGCAACAGCCACCAGATGTTTAGCTGAACAAGACTTAATTCTTTCAAATTGACCTGTAAGAAATGTGTGAAGGCGAACATGGGGGTGGAACAATTGTATGTCAGCATGATTTCCATTTCTTTGCTAAAAACCCCGTGCAAGCCTTGCGGTTTCATTCGAGCAACGATGGATTTTTTTTTTTTGTGGTACGCTATGAAGCCTTTTCCACTGTTTTTAAATGTTTCCATAAATGTACTGTTGGGAGGGGAGGATGGGATCAAGCCATCTTACGGGAAGTAGTGCTATTTGGGCAACTAGCCCTGCATGGGCTCAGTCTGTCTGGTGGATATGCCAGCATGCTGATCCTGCTGTGGATTCTCGTTGTCAGCTGGGCTTCTGACCTACCTGTAGCCCCATCCCTGGAGGGGTTCAAGGCCAGGCTGGATGAGGCTTTGAGCAACCTGGGCTAGTGGGAGGTGTCCCTGCCCATGGCAGGGGGGTGGAATTAGATGATCTTGAAGGTCCCTTCCAACCCACACCATTCTGTGATTCTACCTGTATGTTCTTCTGTGGTCAACCACCTCCTGTCTCAGTTTTTCAACTGGGTGAGAAGAGTGCCCCAATATATTACTGGGGACTGTGGGGTGAGTAGTATGGTGACTGTGAGGAGCTCCAAGTAGCTCTTGTTGCCGAAACATCCCCATTCTAGGGCTTCAAGGAGCTCTTTCCTTCCAAGACTGGTCTTCATGGGAGAAGGCTGCCCAGGGACTCTTCTGCTGGGGGTGAGTGATCTGGTACCTGGATTTTTGTGTCTGTTGTTTTCTTCTCTAGATGGGATAAATCAAAGCAGAGCTGTGCCATTTCCCTTCCCCAGGAGGATATCTTCCTCCCATTGTGCTTCCCCTTGTTGTGCAGTTGGGATGTGAAGGTGTGTGTACTAGACAGCCAAGGTGGCTGCGATGGTGGTCTCCTGGCTGGACCTTCAGTCAGTCTCTGAACAGTGTGGTTGGTGCTGGTACGATGCCGCTTTTAAGAATCTGAATGCATGAAAAGCTGCACAGATAACCTTCAAGAATAAATTTATTGGGCTTTAACTGGGGGTGCTGGTGACAGGTCTGTAGCAGAGAAGTATGGATTGGGTAGAGAAGTGCAGCTCTGCAAATGGCTTCAAGGTTTCAGAGGTCAAAATATCTACTGGTTTAGGGTAGAGATGCTTCTGCTGGAAAGCTTACCTAGTGCTGGAAATACTTCAGAATGCGGTGCAGATGCTCCAGTTCTCACAATGAGGGATTTCAGTATATGGTAGCCTTTGGTTTGGTGCTTTTTCAGAAGATTTAGATGTTTTCCACAAAAAGTTGACACACCTTAAGCAGGAGATAACTTGAATATCCTTTTATTCTAGCGAGATGCGAGACTGATAGTCAAAGTAGCACCTCAGGCTCCTTTCTCTTGTGCTGCTTGCATCAGGTTTGTGTTTTCAATAATTTTCAAAACTCGTGCATGGGGATACTTAGAGTAAGACCTTGCTAAAATGAGCTCATGGGCCCCGTGCTTGCTGGCTACAAGCTGGGTTTTGCTGTTCTCAGCCTTGCACAACAAGTTGCATTTGTTTCTCCTTTAAGTACATGTGAGAACTCCTTTTCTAACTGCTGTCAAATTATTTTGCTTACTAAATATCTGTCAGTTTTGACATTCGGCATTTCCTATCCTGTTTTTTCCTGGTGGGATGAGAGAGGGAGGTTGTGTTACAGCCCAGTGTTCCAAAAACATGTAAAGGTGGAGGACGTGGCTGCGGTTTCAGTGAAAGCTGTTGCTACTGCAGCTAACACATGTGAAAGCCTTTATGTTCGTGGCTTTTTGCTATTACACAGGATGTGGAAAGAGCTACTGAGAATCACCAAACAACAGAGGAAGCAGAACTCCTTGAGAACATGCATTTATTTTGAGATGTTAGAAAAACCATAAATGTCCAATTGTCTGCAGGTTCCTTAGCTGTCCGTTTAATGGAACAACAGTGCGTGACAACCGGTTGCTGCTGCTGGAGAGGATGATGCCGTCTACCTGTACCTCTCTTGGACTGTCTCTGAGGCTCTGTTTAACCTCTCAGTTGATATTCAGCTCAGGACCCTGATGGAAAGCCATGCACTTCTGGAGCTGGCTCACTGAGGGGTCAGATGAGTACCCGAGCTGGTGAAATGGAGAGACTTGAGGGCTTTTAGTGAATGGAGGAGCAGGAAGATGCCTTTTAGGGTAGCTAGATGTTAAACAGGGTAAGCCCTCTGATCTGTGTCATAGAATCCCAGAATGGTTTGGGTTGGAAGGGACCTTAAAGACCATCGAGTTCCACCCCCTGCCATGGGCAGGGACACCTCCCACCAGCCCAGGTTGCTCAAAGCCTCATCCAGCCTGGCCTTGAACCCCTCCAGGGATGGGGCATCCACAGCTTCTCTGGGCAACCTGGGCCACTGCCTCACCACCCTCAGTAAAGAATTTCTTCCTCTGTGAAGAAGAAATATCTCATCTAAATCTATCCTCTTTCAGCTTAAAACCATTCCCCCTCATCCTATCACTCCACGCTCTGATCAAGAGCCCCCCCATCTCTCCTGGAAGCACTGGAAGGTGCTGGAAGGTCTCCCTGGAGCCTTCTCTTCTCCAGGCTGAACAACCCCAACTCTCTCAGCCTGTCCTTGGATGGGAGGTGCTCCAGCCCTTGGACCATCGCTGTGTCCTCCTCTGGCCCCGCTCCAACAGCTCCGGGTCTGTCCTGCGCTGAGGATCCCAGAGCTGGATGCAGCACTGGAGCGGGGGGGGGGTCTCACCAGAGCGGAGCAGAGGGGGAGAATCCCTTCCCTTGACCTGCTGCTAATGCTTCTTTTGATGCAGCCCAGGTCATGGTTGGCTTTCTGGGCTGCCAGCACACACTGCTGGGTCGTGTTGAGCTTCTCATCAACCAACACCCCCAAGTCCTTCTCAGGGCTGCCCTCAATCCATTCTCCTCCCAGCCTGTAATGTATGTACCAGGCATGGCTGTTCTGGTCGCCTAGGGCTGCTCAACTCTTCCAACCAACTCATCTCCCTCTCCTTCAGCCCCCAGGAGACACCTAAAGCCTAGCTTTCACTCCCACTCTGTCCTTTCCTTGTACCTAGGACATGGGCAGAGTAGGAAGCTGGGACCAGGCAAGGTTAGGATGAGGTGTGTGGGAGCAGGGAGGTGGCATTACATTCGGGCACTGCTCTACTTGGCCCGTCTTTGGGTATAAATCTCTCCCTCTAACCCAGCACCAGCCTTGGGAGTACTTGGACCTGGTGCTTCCCATTGCTTGTCTGTCCCATGCACCCTGGGTTCCAGCGCACTGCTGGGACCATCCGTGAAGCTGTCTTGCACCTTACGGGCAGGGTGTTGCCAGGTAGTTGAAGAGCTGTGACCCTACTGACAGGTGGCAACTTGGGGAGGCAGCTTTGAGCTGGAGCTGCCTCCTCTTTGTTTAATTTCAGTTTTTAGCCTGTCTCAGCCTGGCTGCTCGACGGCTAAGGCAGCTGTAGTCTAGACTAATCGTGGTCTGTTCCGTCCCTGGGGATGGGGTGGAGGAGCCTGAACCGTTCTGTGATGTGGAAGCAGCGTTTCAGACTCCTGGGGTGCTGGAGAGGACTGATGGAGCCATTTGGGAATTCACCTGAAAGGAGCTACAAGGAAGAGCATGAAAATTGCATAGAAAATGTTACTGGGATAAACTGGTGGCTTACTGAGAAAGGTTTGCTTGCTGTTTACTTCCCTTGGGTCATGAGAAATCTGGAGGTAAATGCTTAATGGTTTCACTTCTAAGGTTTTGGAAGTTTTTTCTCATCACCTTGAACCTTCTTACTGTGCTTCAGCACTGGCAGTTGATTGAATATTAAACGCATTACCATGTTTCTAAGCTACTATAAGATCAAAACCAGAAGCAGAATACATATGGAGCTTTGACTCGCACCCAAACTCGGTGGTTGTGCTGTCGTAAATAGATCTGTGAAAGCTGTTTTCGAGCGGTGCATGGATGCTAAGTCTCACTGATTGCTTTCCTGGGGAAAAAAAAAAACAAAAACAAAAACCCAAAAACACCAGGGATACTAAAGCTTATTAGTCAGTACAATATGTATATGATTGCCATGTAGGTCAGGTACAAGCTGCTTCCTTATAGATGTATATCTGAATTGGAAAAATCGTCATACTGGCATTGCCTTGAAACAACCAACACTGCACCACTATCGTGTGCCTACCACAATAAACCAGGAAATAATTCCTGTAAAAGGCTGTAAAATCTTCATCCTTTTATTTTCCCAGAATACGAGTGTGTGTAAGAGGGGCTGGATGAGATGCAGGCATTGTCACCTATATTTGATACCATTTCAGGGGAAGCCTAGAGAATCTGAGCAGCGATTAAGCGAACCCCCGTGCGGTTGATGACCAGCCCCACTGGCAAGCACTGGTTTGCTGGCTGCTAGAACTCCTCTGGGCTCAGATAAACTGTTCCGGGAAGTGGCATCTTCTGTTTCTGCTTGGAAATCCTTTGGTGGGAGAGGTTCCAGGTTGTATTCTGCTGCTCAGTGGAAGAAGTGCAGATAAGCTTCAGGGAGGGACTATCCTATTTGCTTCTTAGCCAGCTGATGGGTAAATTTAAGCGATTTCTAAAGGTAAATACATGGTTGCTGTTATTTTTTTCTCCCTCAAGCAGCAGCAGAGGTTTGCAGTGTTGTAGTAAATCACTTTAGAGAGTGCGGGTAATGAAGCGAAGTCCTCTGGGGAGGTTGTGGCAGCTGTTGAACATCTGATGGGTCCTTTATAGATGTGGTCAAGCCACAATCCATCACAAACAAGGGTTTGGCTCTATTTAGATAGGCTGTCCCCTTTTCACTGTGCAACTTCACCTTGTCCTGAGACGTGTCTTGTCAAGGGCTGGTGGCCAGACCACCACGGTTGGGAGTTGAGTTTCCACTTTAATGTTGAATCTTCAGATGCTGGGAAGTCCAGTTTTAGCATTCCCTCTAAAAGGCAGCAGATGTCAGATTGTCCTCAATGTCCTTCTCTCCTCAATTTTCTCCTCTAACTGAATGAGAATCAAAGCGGTGCAGTTCTTGTTCTGGCGTATCAATGGAAACATCACTTGGAAAAAGAAAAGGCCTTTCTGATGTAGATGTCTAAGTTGGCCACACTGAAAATATATCGAGTGTCACTTTTTTTGGGATGTTCTCTTTGGGGACTGTGAAAAAGGGCACTGGTTCACCTCAGATGTGCTCTGGAGGATCAAAAAGAAGAGGAGGTAGCTCACTTGATGCAAGCTGCAGAGCGCTGTTCTGTGAGCCATGGGTACCAGAAGGCTACATGGATTCAGAGAGAAACAGGAGAAGTTCATTCAAATGGGGAAAATCAGTCCAGCATCGTTGCAATAGTATCGCTGCAGGTCATGAAAACTGGTTTTCTGTAGCTCGGCTATAGAGCATTGCTGTGTATTTCCCATGGTCTTGGCTAGATGTTGCTGTTGGCCACCGAAGATGGGATATTGTGCCAAATGCAGCCTTTGTGCATCTTGATGTTTTTGCTCCTGCTCTGATTGCACCTGTGCTTTCACGGCATGAATTTCTTCCGAAAAATCTCAAATGTCCTTGTGCTATGTGCCAGTTTTCACAATCTGAGAAGACTAAGCTGTAAATGGTGTGAATTTTCTTTAGATTTTCTTGAATTTTCTTTCTTTTCAAAGCGTTATTTTGTAGCTGAATACGGAGCTGTTGTTAGGTCTCAGACCACAAAAGATGACTTTTGAAAAGTGCCCACCAATACTGGTGTTGGATAGAGATGCCATCTAGAGTCGCTGGCTCTCCTTAGGGAAGAACTGCCTTGTAGGCTAAAGAATTGGGCTCGGTTTTCAGCTTTCTCAGGGTTATATTGTTTGCGTGAAAGGGAAACGGGCACTGTAATGAAGTCATTAATCTTGAAAATACGGTTTAAAGATAGTGCCTGAAGGTGATGTGTGGTTGCAGGAGGCAGGATTTCGGCATTGAATTCTTAGAAACTCGGCTGTTTCTTTATTTAATGGAAGATCTGGTGGTGGGGATGGATTTGGATGGGAGGTTGGTGCCTTTCGGGGGACACAAAGACACTTGGTAGCAGAAGTGCTCTGAATTCTCCCTTGGTTGGGAGGTAGGTCTCTGCATGGGCAAAAAAACCTCACTTTTTTTTTTTTAATCATGATATTAAAGCTAATAGGGTAAAATAAGGTGTCATCTCTCTGCTCAGCAGGATTGGTGCTTGTGAAATAAATGCTAAAGCTCGAAGTGAAGAAATCTGCCAGCCGTAGGTAGTCTGAGGCTGTGTGTCACAGGGCCAAGGAATTTTGTCATCAGGATGTGCTTTTCTGGTCTACAAATCTCTACAAGTACCTGTGTTGCATCTCCACTTCATTTTAAGACATAACCTTAACTCTGAAGCCTAGATGAGTGTGAAAGGGTAGAACAAATAGCTTTCTCCTGCAGCTTCAGGAACCAAGGACTTCCTCTGATAGCTGCTGCTTGTTTACTGTTTATTCCTCCGCTGGGTGTTGGCTTCATTTTCTCCCTGTTGCTAATCCAGGGGAAGTCATAAAGTGTCGTCTTATCTCTCTGCTCCACACTCATCTGAGTTGCCTTCATCTTATCACAGGGTCTGGTTTTGATTCTGGAAAAATCTGTAGGCTTCTCATTGATTTTTAAATCATTCTAGGATGGGAAATAAAGTAGCATGGAGCTGCACTTCCTATAGCTTCTGCTGTTTTCCTGTGTCCTTAAACCTTCATTTCAGTTTGAAATGTCTGCCGAATAGCTCACTTGTTGAATAGCAACCCAGTTTATGTGGTTACTGGTGTGTTTACTTTTTTATATGCAGACCAACGGCAAAGCGCGCTGGTGCTGTGTGCTTTGGGAAGAAGGCTGCACCCATCAGGACGTTTTAGCAGAGACAGAGGTACCCAGGCTTTGCCCCAGTGTCTCTTGGATGCTTATAATAAATGACTTTGAGAACAGCTTAGGAAATGTAGTTTCAGGGCTTGGATAATCCAGTATCTAGCTGTGAAGCTTTTCTTGGGGACGGGGATGAGTGACTCCTCTCCGATGCGCGTCGCTTTGTGTTACGCTGCACAACTGAGCTTGGCCTTCGTTGTTTTTCTCATTGAGGGAGCGTGTGTGGATCGCTCTCCTCTGGCTTTATCGTAATAACTGGAGAAACTGAAAATCTTTGGATTCTTTCTCAAATGGGATTGAAACACATGAGTGGGTTAGAAAGTTGCAAAGCAGGGATACCAACACAGCTAAGGCCAACACAAGTCCAATTCCTTTAGGAAAGGAGGAAAATATTTCTTTTTGTTGACTGCGGGTCTTTACTCTTGTTCATACTAGGTGGTATTTATAGTTTTAATGATACGTGCCTTGCCTTTCCTTCCTAATAGATTGCCGGACCACGAGTGTGCGGAAGATTTGTTTGCTTTGGCACAATATTGGCTTTACGTAGGCATGTCTCAGGTTTACAGCAAACAGAGTCGCCAGGCTGTGAACGGTGCAAAGTCCTTAACGTGAGGGAAAGGAGAGAACTGGGAAAGGTTGTTGTGTAAAGTTTCCTTAAGCTGACATTGCTCTATCAAACGCAATGTGAGCTGGAACGCTTGTGTCGGTGCTGCTCCTTCGGGCTGCTCGCAGCAGAACCGAAACGTGCTGGGCATCCCATGTCCTCGTTTTGAGCCTTGGGGAGTTCAGGTCTGAATGGAAGGAACCAAAAATGGCAAGATAATCTGGCAAAAAGGTAGCCAAGGTGTTCACTGACTACTTAAGTACTTTGTCTTGATCTGAGAAATAAGCATCAGGTGGTGGGATGGTGCTGAGATGCAGACAGAAGGTTCTGGGCAGCAGTGGCAGAGGTTGGAGTGACAAACCCACGGCCATGACCTTAGCACAGTGGCGGTGCCAAGCGTGCCTGGCTTCAGTAATGAAAATAAACGCAGTGTGGAAGCTGCACGTCGCTTTGGCATTCTGGTTTGCACGTGTGTGCAGGGTCAGCGAGGGGGTCCGGGCTCTCTGTGGGGGGGACACTGCTGCCCGCGGTCAAGCTGCCTTTTTGTGGAGGTAGAGGACTGGTTTGGTGTCTCGGTTTTTTCTTGGTATGCAGGATTTTGTGGATTGCCAGATATCTTTGCTGGCATTGACACCTTCTCTTGCATCTTGGGCACGTTCTCCATCACCCGTCGCAAAGGCAGGGTGATGTCTGGTGACCTGTGTTTGTGATGCTGCGTTGGGGATAAGAGTGAGAACGAGGGAGGGATGGTGATGTCTCATAACCAGGCTGATCCTTTGCAAATTTAAATTTGTCAGATTACTGTGTACTTAAGAGGTAAAATTTTATGAACTCGATGGTGCGTGAAGGCAAACGCTGTCAGCTGGGTGGGTGGAGTCAAACCTCCAGAGCTTATCTCAAAACTCTCACCGGGAGAAACCAGAGTATTTGTTGTCACCTCGTATGCTGCTCGTGCCACCCCAACGTGTGCTGCTGCGCTCGGTGGTTTGACGTTGGATGCCGACATGGAGACGCTGCTTCTCCCGATGCCACTCTACTTGATGTAGCGCATGGACATCATCTCGGCAAGTGGGGTAGAATTTTCTTGGGTAGAAAAATTATGGGCATGGGACAGTGCTTGCTAAGAAATCTGGAAGAAGCTAAAACATCCATCCAGCACGTGAAGACTTTTAAGCCACTGCCAACTTGCTACCTTGAGATTTGAGGAAGGAAAAACCCGAACAACAGAAACCTTCAAGTATTACAATATTTTAAAGCCATTTAACTTGTTCTGTGGAATATCAACGGCTTCTGCTTGGCTTTCCACTGCAGGCTGGTGATGGGGCTGCTTTGGAAATAACTAGGTGCAAGCATTTACTTTCTGTGAATAAATGCAACTGTTTAAATGCGTATCAGGGGGTTATTACGCCTAATTGCTCTGCCGAGGAAGCGCAGGTTTTTATGAGGTTTGTGTGGGTGTAGCCTATCTTGCCTCTTGTGGGCACAGAATGAAACCCATAACCGAGCCTGTACCTTGCACTGGGGAGGAGGCAGCAAAAGGAGTGACCTTTACTTTGTTCAGAAATAAATAAAAAATAAATAAATTGAATAAAAATTTAAAAAGGTAAGAGACAGGATTAGTTCACAAAACTCTCCCAGAGCTCTGAAGCATCTTCTGACCCTCCTGCAATGGGTCTGTACTTCTCCAGCGGGTATTTTGTGTGGTCTGTGTGTAATTCCTGGCGTCTTTCAATCAAGTAGACTGTCCGCATCAATCTCTTCTGACA
>NW_010112879.1:64247-77429 GCF_000699245.1 Pterocles gutturalis | reverse complement strand
TAAGGATGTGCAGTTGGGAGCTCTGAGAAAAGGGGAATCTTACATCTTAAAGAAAAATGTTATTCTTTCTATGCCGTAAGGATGCTAACCCTGTAGGATCGGGGCAGGGGTTTTCACAGCTTGTTTTGGGGCTGGAGCACAGCTGCAGTGCTGGCTTCATGGAGGTTTGATAATCCCATGATGGGAAGAGAAGATAAATGGCTGCAGCAGGTTTTCAGGCTTTGAGTGTAACGTTGCTGTAAATATTAAGCTCTGTCAGTTTTTAAGGGAAGTGAGCTATGCCAGGAAAAACCTTATCCCACAAAAAATAGTGGGGTGGGAGAGAAGGAGGAGATGGCAGGGAATTGGGGTGCTGGCAGCTGCCGCCCCTTCTTGTGCCAGCTGCAGTGTTTGTTTGCTTAGGCTGAAGCCACGTATTTATGAAGCCCAGCTGAGCAGGATTTATTATCCAGGTTCTTAGCTTTTCAGCTGCCTTGTGCTCTTTAACCTCTGCCTGTGGTTGTGAGGTTTGTCACCCCTTTTTGATAGCAATTTGAACAGCACGTTAAAGGCTGGGGGAGCTTTTTCTCTGTGTGTGGGTCTCGGGTACATAGTTTCCTCTTTGAGACATAGTTGAGTTGCAATGAAAATATGTGGGTAATGCCAGCTGAATTCCTGCCAAGCATCTAATTATATGAGGTGACAGCATGGTCTGATCCTCTGTCCCATGGCTGCTGGAAAAGGCAATATCTTCAAGGAAGGAGAAGGTGACATTCAGGCATTAAAATGAAAAGACACATGCATTAAATCATTACTTTTCTTGTGTCTCCTCTTTATGCACTACTTGTCTCTCCTTTTGGCATCACCATTACTATTTTTTTTTAAGAGATGCTGATATTCCGGCTCACAATCTCTTACATCACTCTGTTTCCAATTTATTAACCAGCTCTTAGGAGGAGTTTCTGGTGATGAGCAACCTGGAGACAGGGGCCAGGTTAGTTCTGTTGGGCAATGGCGAGAGTCTGTGGGATGGAGTCAGGTGAGCTCGGCAGGAATGTCTGCTTCCCTGTTTTATATGGGATGTGAGGGCTTTGCCTGCCAGTCCAGGTCTTAAAGTTTAGCTACACAGGGCATATTTGTGACTTTTACCCACCTAAACTGTTGGTTTTGGTCATGTCCCCTTATGGGTTTTTCTTTTTATCTGTTCTTCATATGAGGCTATGTGGTGCTGAAGAACAACAGCTTCGTTTCTGTAATGGTGAATATTGCCCCATAGTAGGGCTGTTGTAGTTTTACGCAACACGGATGCTTGCTCACCCTCCCTACTCCTGGGGATGGGGGAGAGAATTAAAGGGGTGAAGGGAAAAGAGGCTCATGGGTTGAGATAAGAACAATTTAATAACTAACCTACAATAATATTGGAAAGAATTATAATAATAATATATACAAATGAGTGACACACAGTGACACTGCTCACCACCTGATAACCAAGGCTCAGCCTGTTCCTGGCCAATGGTCTTGGAGCAGGGAGAGTCCCGAAACCACAATCCCAGAATGGAGATAAGAGCCCAAGTGTCCGAGAGACCGAGACGACCCTGAGACAGGGGTGACCCGAAGGGAGACAACCCAGAGCAAGAAAGAGAACTTCTGGACAGATCCTCACCTACATACTGGCCATGCTGTGCATGGGATGGAACAGCGTTGACCAGTTTGGGTTTCAGTCCTAAACCTGAGATCGAATCCTGGGCTGGTCACTGGGGCTGTGCTCCCTCCCAGCTCCTCCTGCCCCTGCAGACACGGGCACAGCAGAGAAGCTGGAAAGTCCTTGAGTGTCCTGGCAGCAGCTCTGCCCATCAGTGTGTGATCAGCTTCTCCTCAGCACAAACCCAAACACAGCCCCACACCAGCTGCTGGGAAGAAAGTGAACTCTGTCTCAGGTGAAACCAGGACAGACATGAAAGCGTATCTGTACTCTCTCTTGCAGCCAAGTTTGCTTTGGCTGATTACTGGTATTCATCCCTGGAGGACACACCTAAGCTGGGCTCATCTTGCCTGATTTATGGTGTGTTTGCCCGCAGAGCCTAAATCCTTGCGCTGAATTAGGTACTGGCATGACGCTCCCTTTCTGAAGGCACCTATTTCTGATGCACCCTCATAACCTCCTGCTGTTTGTGTGGCAGTGGTATTTTCTCTAATGCTTTGCTGCTTCATGTAGTGGACCCACGGATGCTGAGAGAGCCCTTACACCCCTGGTTAGGTCTCAGTGCTCTGAGAGGACACACAATCTTCCTCTGCCTCCTGAGCCATCAGGTGCAAATGTTCAGCAGCATCACTGGGATGTTTTACACTGGCAAGATGGCACGTGCGATCTTTTGATCTCTGCAGCTGTGTTTTGGACACTGTATTATCTACGCACTGATTAATACCAAGCAGAGGGTGCACAGACCACTAAGCATCTTCCCAGCTCTCTACTAAACCAGGCTGTAGCGGCTGAGATCCTGGATGTGACCAGCAGTTTCAGAAGCTCTTTTTAGGAGCTGATATGAGCCTTGGCAGAGGTTTGGTGTCCTTCTGATCTGAGGCAACCAAGAAACTCTTCTGCTTGTTTGTCCTCAGCTTTTCTAGGCACCCTGGGTTTTGGTGGGACAAAGAAGAGACAACCTGTTCCTGTCATCATCCGCAAGCTGAGTCTAGGGACCTGGAGCCCTTCGCAAGTTGGGGTACAGAGAGCCTGGGTTTCACAGGCACAACTTCTACGTACCCCTTACTATCGAGGGGTCTTCAGTTTTCTTTGACTGTGTCCATTCAAGCTCACAAGGACTCTTCTCCTAGTAAGAAGCTTTTCCCCTGCCACACATGTGCACACCATGAAAGTTGTCGGCTCTGAACTCAACACCTGCATTCTTTTCTGAAAGCAGAAAAAAGCACTTCATGGCTTGGATAGCACAAAAAGGGGGTTTTTTTGTGTTTAACCGCCAATTTTACCAGTTTTTTCAAGCCCTCTGAGCCTGTCTGCAATTCATCCTCCAGGCTGCTTTTTCCTTGCCAGGCAATGCGCAGATAAAACAGTCGTAGACTATTGAGGTGCATCTGTGTTCAATTACGCTATAAATCTGCAAAGGTGATGTTGCTGCTGGTGATCCAAGCCTGCTCCAGAGCCCCAACTGTGGTGTTGGTGTTGTCAAGGACTTTGCTCGTCGTTGATACCGGTAACTGCAAACTACATCCAGCAGCCACCATGGATGCACCTGGATCTGCCTGATATGGGTTATTCCTTGAAGATGCACCTGGCTGTCTAGAAGTTATCTCTTCTCTGGGGAGGCTTTGCCCCTTTTTTCTTCAAATCCATTGCCTGAAAGGAAGGGGGTGGTGTAAGTATATCTGAGGCTTGCTTTTTTTTGCTGTTGAGCAACCTGGTATTTTAAGATTAAAAAAATACAGTTGTATATGATACCTGGATATCAGAGAAGAGAACATCTGCAGGGTTCTCATCCTGCCCAAGGTCTGTCGCAGACCCTTTGCTACTGCCAGGTTTTTTTTCCTCATTTCCTCTGTAGCATCCTCATAAATACCTATTTCTGCTGGAACCTGATCTTACCTGGCCTTACACAGCCTATTTTGCAAGCAGAGATGGTATCCTAAACATCAGGCTTCTTGACAGCCTTTGAGAAGCCTTGCAAACACTGGATTTTAAAGCTGGGGTTGATTACTGTAATATCAAGAGGTAAATCTTAAAAATTTTGTCGATGTGATGGTTCCCTCTTGGGGCAGCGAGACTCTCTGGGCTGCTGAGAATGCAGCGTTGGGCTGGTGGTGTGTGTGTGTGGGCTGAACACCTGTGTCTTTTGGAGGTGCTTTGTGCTGACATCTGGGCATTTGGCATTCTGTCGGGCTTTTCTGCAGAGAGATGGGTGTCTGACTTCTGCAGCAAGATTCATAAGATAGAGGGGAGTTGATCTGTCAGTTGCTCTTCAGCCTTTTCTGAGCCTAAAAAAAATTAAAATATGGAAAGCTCAAGTTTCATTAGGGGATTTTTTTTTCATTTTATTTAAGCATTCGACTGTTCGTTTAACTGTTCCAACATGATGCAATTCTTCATAAAGAGCACTAGCCCTCTTTTTCTGGCAGATTATCATCTGTAGTCCTTTGTTAAACATATAGGAGTATGTGTACGTGGCTGCTGGCATTTGTTTGGCTTGAACTCAGTAGGGAAGAGAAGTCAATGAATCTAGTTTGCATTGCACGAACCGCTTCCCTGAAAATGGTCTGTTCTTTGTTTTGACTCTCTTTGTGTGGAAGAATTAAATCACTAATTAAATTACTTTTTCCCTCCCTAACGTTCCTGGCTTCCATGCTGAGCTCATGTAGGAGGTATCAGGAATGAACTTATGGAATGGGTGCTTGGACCGCTCTCGGTGAAACAATCAACCAAGACTCATTTGGAAGAGTAACTTGCCAGCAGGTTTAGGTGAGGATTATATAACTAATGTGTTTTAGCAGGTTGACAAGGTCTTCGAGGAAAAGACTTCATGGAAGTTCACTTCCCTAGGATGGAAAATAGTATGAGTTCGTTTGGGTTCATCCCTTTCTGTAAAAACTCTGTAATTGTAGGATGTCAGCTTGACGGTCCTGTGCATTCATGAGTAATGAATGAGTAGTGATCCGCAGTTGTCCATCCCTCTCCCTTCCCAGCAATTTAGACTTAAATACTGTTTGTATGCCTCATCTTGTAAGGCATTTTTTTCTGCCTGTGAAGCACCAAACCAAATTAACTGCACAAGCTGAAGATGAAAATGTTGGGTCAAATGATTCAACAGAAGCAACTCAAAGTGTTTAAAAGTCATCTTGAGCCTTCGAGGTTGGAAAGAACCTCCCCAGTGTGGGACATCTGATGTGATGCGCACCTGCCTGCTGTAGTCTGCAGCTTTGTTGAAAAACTGCAATGGTGAATTTTAACCTACTTTTTCAGTTTTTTTGTTGTATTGCACAACATTGAGGACACTGAAACCAGGTCAGGCTAGTGCTGTTTGGGAAAGCGCAGATACCCGCTGATCTTTTCCATGCTGGGAGTGTGGGGGTGCTACTGGGATACAGGCAGGTAGTTAAATACACTCCCATAATAGGAAGCTCACTAGTAGAAGACCCTGTAGGTAACCAGAAAGCTCCTGAGTGGGAGAGAAAAAAGGTAAAAAAAAAAAGTGTATTTCTCATGGCTGAGTGGAAAGCATCCTCCTCCATCTCTGCATCCTCCCTTCCTGCAAGCTTGTGCGCATGGCCAGGTACCAGAGCAGGATCCTCCTCCAGGTCAGACCAAGATAGGATATTTGACGAGCTGTTGATTTTTCTCCCTAGGGACAGGGCAGTTTCCTCATTAGTGGAGCAGTGACTTTGCCAGAAGTGAGTAATGGGGTCACTTTGGAACAAGAAGTTTTTGTTGGGGCCAGCTGGAAGGTAGTGTTGGGCAGAAGCAAGATGAGAAGGAGAACATCATGGAGGGGAAGAGTTGAAGTGGTGGGATGAGAAGGCACGGACAGACCCAAAGCTGATGGAGATGTGTGTCCATGTAGAAGAGAGCAAATTACTAATTGTGTTTTAATAGATAGGAAGAGCATTGACTCCTAGGAAGCGGTATGCAGTAAAGCAGAGGACACAAAGCCATCTTATTTCTCTAAACTTAAGGGTGTAAGCTAATGAAATGAGTAGCAGATGCTGAGAACGTGAGTGAACACATCATCTACGTCCTGGTTTCAAAATATTCCACATTGCCTGCATCCTGGCTGCTCTACCTTTTCCAGAGGGTGAACCGTTTGTTCTATCTGGGGCAAAGCGAGCGAAGTTTTCTGCTGCTGAAGGCTCTACTTTTTACAGAGAATGAGGGTGGAAGCTGGTGATCTCGTATCCGTATGTTTATAACGTGTCAGTTGAGAGCCCTGGAGGATTTTATAATCTTTGAAGTCATGAGGGAAGCAGCAGATCTTGTCTGGAAAGCACTCTCCAGATCAAGAGACTTACCAAAAGTATTACACAGGCACGTGGGTAGATGTCGGAAAACACCGCGAGAGGGCATTTGCCTTGTTCTAAAGCAATGATTGGGGAGTTCCTTCAAAAAACTGAGATCCTGTTTCTGTAGAGAGCAGGATGAGAACACCCTTCCCCAAAGAAAATGAGGCTTTCTTGAAGGTCTCTTCTGAAAAGAATGAAAAAGGGAGGAACTACCTCTGGTTGTTAGGGTGGTGATCCATCCGCCCAGCATTTGCAGCTTGATTTCTGGCGTGTTTTGACTCCTCTATGAATCAAAACCATACACAGACCTGGTTTGTCTCTGCTTGATTTAATTTGAAGGAAGGGAGATCCATTTGCAGTTTCAGGTTGGACAGATTTTCTGAAATTGTGCCACAAACCAAGACTTTGACAGCTCTTATTCTCCTCTTGGAGGGTTCTCTAGAGTATCTCAAGTAGGTCAAAGAAAATTTTCAGTGCAAGGGGAGCAAGCTTTTCCTTTGACTGGTAGGAAAAGGTTTGCTCTGGCTTCTTCTCTTGTTTGCGTTGTCCTTTCCTCCTGCTGCTTTCAAACGTAAGGACAGAATTCTGAAAACTGGCCGTCTGTGGGCAACGTCTCTGGGCCACAACAAGCGCTCGGTAAGCAATAAACCTTCCTTCACCCTAGGCTGTGCTGCGGATCCCAACGCGAGCGGCAGCTGCCTTCAGCGCCGCCTAGAAGCTGGTTTGTAGCTCCAGCGCTGCGGTTTTACTGATGGAGGTGAGGTTGTGATTTAGATCTCGGGTCCTAAGTGTGTAGGATACAAGGTTGTTGGTTTGTTTTTATATTTAGCTGACTGTGCTTTAAGTAATTTCCTTTCAAGCCAGTATCTTTCATTAAATAACTGTTCCCCTGTCTCCACCGATATTGTAGTGAAATGAATACTGGAGTTGGACTGAGTCACCATTAGGGAAATATCTTTATGCAGCTTTGTTTAAATGCAAGTAACTTTCAGGAGCAATCTTGCTGAGTGGGTGGAAAGGTAGGGAGGAAAATAATTATGAAAAAGTTTGAATTGTGGCAGGAAATAGTCCTGGCGTTCTGAGGAGTCTTTAAATATTCATGCTGCTGACTTCAAATTACAGTCTAGTCTTCATTCTTCTGCCACTCCTCTTCCAAAGCCAAGCGCTGCCTTAGTCCTCAAAAGGCAGGTCTGTTTCTGTATTTGATGGTCATTTTTTGTAGGTAGCAGCAGTAGTGAAGGATCTTTGTGCAATTCGCTGTACCCACAGCTGAGACCTGCTCATAGGGTTGGCTGTAGTAAAGAGGTTGTCAAACGCTTGGTTCACTCACTCATTGCTAATTTGAATTTTTTTAGTGTTTGCAGGAGGCTATCAGCTGAGAGGGAGGATGTTTAGTGTTTGCAGACTGTCAGGCTTGACCTTTCCAT
This sequence comes from Pterocles gutturalis, assembly GCF_000699245.1. Lineage (NCBI taxonomy): Eukaryota > Metazoa > Chordata > Aves > Pterocliformes > Pteroclidae > Pterocles > Pterocles gutturalis. The sequence goes on along the minus strand of NW_010112879.1, from coordinate 70,020 downwards.
CCTTTCCCCCTTGGGGAGACGTTATACAGATAGGGAATGGGGGAAGGATGGAGGCATAGGAGCTTATAACCGTTAACATCTTATTTCACTGCCCAGAAAGTGCGTGGTGGAGCTCTGTCCTTAATCTGCCCGAGAAGAATGGAGTTACATGTCCTGTCTGAGTGCACTCAGCAAGACGGTGTGAGTGTCAAACCAGGCAGCGTATTTCTGATGGCAGATCCAAAAACTGGCCCACCGGGCTTGAGCGGAGTTCAGCCCTTGGTCTGGAGGAGTGGATGTGTTATCAAGGCTCAGGGAGGCTTGTGCAGCCCTTGGAGGGATGATGTACCTGTGTCAGCAAGCTCTGACGGAGAGCCACCTGCCCTGCAATCACCAAAGATCAAGGCCAACTCATACCAACTGTTTGGAACACACTGAATCATGCGCCTTTGCCTTTTGGGGGCTTTCAGCTCCTTGTTATTATAGCTGGTGAAATTCTTGTTACCTGGACCTGTCTGCTCTGCAGGGCAAGAGCTGGTGGTACTTCAGAAAGAAGGTTAAATGGGTTCTGGCATCACGCAGGAAAGCATTGTCGTTCTCTTCTCAGTCCATCTCATTCATGCTCATCAGGGTGGTTGATGTCCAGTGAGTTTAGCTTACATTGACCTTTCTTACACTAGCTACTGGCTGTGTAACTGTTACTGAATGAGCAACAAAAAAAAGTTTGCAACTTTATAAGACTGTGTCATTCCTCCTTCCTTTGCGGTAACCCCTCCACCTCATGCAGATTTTGCCTCTTTGTTTCAGGTTTTTTAGCCCCTCTTCCATGTCGTCCTTCATAGTAGGATCTCCTCGGTCTACAGAGCTGTGCCGCCCTTCGCATCTCACAAAATGCCGTGCATTGGTTTTTCCAGGAGTAGACTGGGTAGGGGTTGTGCTCTTGCTAGAGACTTCTTTCTGTTACCCTTCTGTGAGGTCTGTAGTTGTTTCCCATGGATTATCCAACCTTGATGAAAGTAATGACTTTGATCTTGAGGGAAACAAATGTCCTCCTCTCCGGCTTTGATAGGACCAAGTGCATTTTACAAAGTGCTGCTTTATTAATTCATAGAATTCCCCTATTCTGCTCATCTTTCTTAGCGATCCAGCCCAACATCACCCTCACATTTGATTTCTGTTCAGCAGTAAACTTCCTTAGTTTCAGTGACTGTCCTTTTTTTTTTTTATGTTGTTTGTTTTGAAGCAAGTCTCTCCTCCCAGGACAGGCTGGGGTGGGGTCCAGTCCAAATGCTTTCCTGATACCTGATAAAGCATCGTCATTGCTTCTGCAGGCTGGTTTCACAAAGCAAATACAACTGTGCTTGGGTCTACCCAAGTGTGAACTCACCCCCTCAGAATGAATGCTGCCGCTGAAGGTACATTGGGGGTGTCTGTGATGAAAAACCAGTTCATCCTGTTTGCCTGTAACAGATGCTTCCTGCTAATTCGCATTCAGATTGAAGTATTAAATCTTGAATTCATTTGAGGTACAATTAAAGCTTGGTAATAGTAAATACTGAGTGTCTTGTGTGTGAACAGAGAAGGTCTCTTCCACCCCAAACCATTCTATGAACATTAGAGTCACAGAATGGTTTGGGTTGGAAAGGACATTAAAGCTCATCGAGTTCCACCCCCCTGCCATGGGCAGGGACACCTCCCACCAGCCCAGGTTGCTCAAAGCCTCATCCAGCCTGGCCTTGAACCCCTCCAGGGATGGGGCATCCACAGCTTCTCTGGGCAACCTGGGTCACTGCCTCACCCCCTGCACAGGAAAATACTTCTTCCTTGTATCTCATCTAAATCCCCCTTCTTTCAGCTTTAAACTGTTACTCCTTGTCCTATCCCTCCACTCCCTGATCAAGAGCCCCCCCATCTCTCCTCTAGCCCCCTTTCGGCACTGGAAGGTGCTGGAAGGTCTCCCCAGAGACCTCTTCTCCAGGCTGAACAACCCCAAGTCTCTCAACCTGTGCTTGTAGGGGAGGTGCTCCGGCCTCTGACCATCCTCGTGGCCTCCTCTGGCCCCACTCCAACAGGTCCGTGTCCTCCTTATGTTGGGGGTCCCAGAGCTGGACACAGTAGGCCAGCGATGCTTCATCTGGAACGCTATTTCACACATTGCTTAGTACCATGCTGGGAGTTTGATGCTGCAGCTTCTGGGTTGGTACGGCCAAACTGGACACAGTATGGTGGTTCTCAGATTATCTGATGATTTTCAGACAACCTGGACTTGCTGCAAACATGCTCTATAGCGTTTTCTGTGGAGATCCACCTTTGTGCAGAGCGACAATGTGAATTCCTCTGCTTTTCACTCTAGAAAAGAAGGCTGCTGAGCCATGGGCTGGAGAAAATACCCTGTGGGTTGTAATCTCAGCGACGTGAGCTAGGTTTTCAGCATTAGTATGAACTGTTAAAGATGGGTGGTTTTGTGGGATTACATTGCATGAAGCATCCATCCGTGCGTATGGATGTTTCTTTATGCTATTATTGGGTCCTTTTCAGTATGGTGAGGGTCTTCCTAATACATTGTGGAGGCACCAGCATCCATCCTATGAAGATGGAGCCTGTTGAGAGCCCTGCCAACTCCCTGTCTGATAGAGAAGCCTCTGATAATATATGAACAAAAGCAGTGGAAAGTAATTGCAAAGTGGTGTTAAATTTGTGCGTTCTCTGTATTTAGTCTTTACTTTTTTTGCAGACTTAATTAAAAAAAACACAAAACAGTCTAGGGAGGAAGCTCAAGCTGGGGAGAACTGTGCCCTCTTTTGTGCAAACATACCGAACAGCCAATGGAAATGGCTAGAAAAGGTCAGAGTTGTGCTAAAAACTGGAATTTCCAGCTGCTAGCTACCTGCATTTTCTTGATCTAGTGTAAATGACGTCTGCCTTGTACACAGATGCCTTAGATCGAAACTAAAGTTTCCAGAAATCAAAGCAGACCGCAGCTAAAGGCTAGGGAAGGCACACTCGTATGTCAGAAGGGCTAATGCGTTTGTTCCATCGCACTGCTTTGCAGATGGGTAGCAATTCTTTTCTTTTGGTTTTGGGTGACTGGAAATAGGTGGGTTAGCTTCTTCATCTTGTGGAACAGAAGAAACCCTTGGTAAATCCTCTACAGGTATCTTGCTACAGGAGGACTGAGCCAATTGCTATAGTAACTTTTGAGCCCTCATAAATGCAGTTGTGTTTCGGGGCGTACCTGATATTGTGGAAGGACATCAGCAATTGAATGCTGACTCTTGTTTAAGTGGGTTTATTTTAGCACTTCTCAGCTGACTTGGGAGGTATTTGATAACTTACCCACAAATGTTGAAGCTTCAGCTGTAGGCATCCGTGCAGAAGTAGGACACCAACCTTGTTTCTAAAATTATTCAGCGCTCTTCCATTCATATCTGGAAAATTGTGAATGCAACAGTGTCCCCTAAAGGAATACAGTCCCATACGTCTGGATCCTGGGATGTGGGGGATAGCTCCGGGTATGTTTATTTTAAGAATAAATATATTCTAAGAACTGCACCACAAGCATCTCCAGAGTGTCCATGTCTGCTGCCGAATACCAGCTCCCGATGGAGGGTCTGAAGAGGCAGAGCATGCTGCAACCTTGCCCTTCATCTTGCTGATGGCTTGGGTGTCCAAAACCAGGTCACTGGGAAATGAGGGGGAGCTCCTCCCTGCTCCACTGGCCCCTCTGGACGGTCCCATTGGGCTGCAATCGTCTGTTGGTCAGAGTTTTACTTCGGAGTGGTAGAAATGTCTTCTGATCACGGGTGGGACCAACCTGAATCACTTGGTTGCTCCAGTGATCCAGTGTTGGTCCCTATCCCAGGAAAGGTCTTAATGAGATGTCACCGTGGACTGAACTTGTGAAGCAGGACCTCTTGGTCCCCCCAACAGCTCCTGCCTGTCTTCTCAGGCTGCTCCATAGGCCCAGAAGAGCCACTTGGCCTGCATGGGTTGAGAAGCATCTAGTTCTTTTTCTCTGTTGACAAAGTTGGTGGGCTGATGCTTGTGAGATGCGCTGTCTGGCACAGTCCGGAGTCGTCTGCCCTTGGGTTTATGGTGGTGACAAGATGGGACGCATGGGAGGAAGGGGTACTTCAGTTTCTGCAGGAGAACTGTCAGGCTCCCATTTGCCAGTCGTGAATGTGGGCTGCTGGAGAGCTCTGCCCTTCAGTCCCTCACCAAACTTGGTTAGAAGTGCTATTTTTCCAAACCCTCTTTTTTTTGGCAACTAGATCATAGAAGATGAACATGTTAGTAATGTGAATTGCATGTTGATACAGCTTTCAGGAAAGTTGTAGCTTTTTAAAAAATAATTAATCTTGCTTTGTTTACTAATTTTGATCATCTAAGGCAATAGTTCCAATTAGCAAATACATCCAAGGTCAACTTTTAAAATAAGTAGAATTTGACTTTTTAGTGTGGTAGATGCAACTTCCTAAGAGCTTCAGTATTTTCATCTTTTGGCACCTTTCATTTCCCATTTTCTATTTGTTGTCTGGCTTTGGTGTAATGCTTTATAGATGTATGAAGTGAGAAGAAAACAAACTTTACACTTCACAGTCGCTTTAAAAATGGGCTGTGATCTCCTTATGGTTTCCGCCTGACGCGCTGGTGTAATTGAAGTGCATGGCCTGAGTCTGGAGAATTCCAATAGCAAGCGGTGGATGGGCAGCATTTATGTCTTTTCGTGACATCAGGGCTTTTTATCAGAAGATGGTTAAGGAAATGGTAAAGTTCCCATATAGCTGTTAATTTCCTTGAGGCCCGGAAAGTTTCTTGCTTGGCATTTTGAAATAACAATTTTTATTTCATATATCTTTTTTTCTTTTTCCCAGGTAAGAAACCAAAAGCAACCTGCCTTTACTGAGTTCTCAACGACATAATCGAGCCCTTGGTACATTATCAAGATGCATTAGGAAACTGGATACGGTGCCAAAAGAACTCCATGCGTTTCCATGACTCTCTTGGACCCTGACTCAGATACTTTTGGATTTATATTTCTATTCTAAAGGAGGAGAGTGCGTACTCCAATTCCTTTCTGCCAGCTTGCTGGCAGAGATATTTCACTAAGATCATGGACCATCCTAATAGGGAAAAGGATGAAAGGCAGCGAACAACAAAGGGAATGCCGGGGAGGAGCGGACATGGCTCTCGACCAAGCTCATCGGCATCTTCTGGTGTTCTTATGGTTGGACCCAACTTCAGAGTGGGCAAGAAGATTGGGTGTGGGAACTTTGGAGAACTCAGACTAGGTAAGAAGTAACTGTTTAGTCGCCTGCGTTATGCCAATTAGCATTTCACCACTGGAATATAAATACATAAAAACTTACCCTGGCTTGAGAAATGTGTATACTTGTCTCACTTCCCAAGTGTCGAGCTACTGTACTTGAAGCCTCTGACTCAGAAGATGTAACTGTTAGCATTATTTTTATTTGCATAAAGTCAAAGTGAGTACACTGGAGAGGCCAAAGATGCAAATTTTGAACAATCCCAACAATGAAGACTCTTCTCAGCGCTGAATGTCTTGCCTAAGGTGAAAAAAAAAAATTCTTCTTAACTACCTGGATTGCTAAATCTTATTCTCAATTTTTTGTTCATAAACTAAGGCACCCTATTAAAGTAATGGGTAAGACTTTCCCAGGACTCAGCCACATCTTCATACCTCGATGCCCTAATTTCAGCCCCATCACCCTCTCCCTGATCTGTCCCATGTGTTGACTCACCGGCTGGCGAAGAGTGGGGTGTGCTGACTGGC